>NW_022987215.1:1686377-1904288 GCF_010094035.1 Trematosphaeria pertusa | reverse complement strand
AAGCATAGCCTGTTTCTCCTGCTTTTTCTGCTCCTTAGCTAGCTTATCGCAATCCTTTTGGTGTTGTAGTTCTTCTGCTTTGGCGTCTTTTTGGGCTTGGCGATTGCGGGCAGCTTCAACTTTAGATGGCGACCAGAAGACGGCGCCGCCAGCGTAATCCTTAGAGGGTTCGAGTAGTAATGCCTTGCCACGCTTACGGCGCTTCTTCTTATTAATAAGGGCATCTCTGAGGCAATTATTTTCATGCTGGAGGAGCTGTTTTTGAGTCGCTATCGCGTGTATCGTGTGAGAAAGCTGCGAGGCGCGTTTATCGTAGATATTCTCAACTACCTCTCGCAGGAGTCGTTCAATTTTACGCCAATCGCTTGCAGAGAGTACTGACGACGTACTATCGCTGCTTAATGGCCTCTTAGGCTCTGGATCCTTGAATTTCTTCAATATAGCGTTGCTATCCAGTGGAGAGATGCCAGTGACTTTAAAGGCGTTGATGATCGTTTCTTCGGCGAACGCGATCCTATATGCCCTATAGAAGAAGCGGAAGAAGTCGCGCTTGGTGATAGATGTGAGTCCCTGGTTGTTGTATATATATTCGCTGAGCTCTTTCGTATATGCAGCTGAAAGAGGCTTGAAAAGGCAGACATCTAGAGGCTGTAGCGTATGGGTTGAATGCGGCGGGTAGATAGCCAGGAGGATTCGATTTCGATCGCAGAACTCAATAAACTTCATAGTAATATGTGAGCCATGCCCATCAAGGATTAGGAGCCGATAATCGCGCTTTGCCTTCTTCTTCGTCTCCTCTTGAAAGCACCTCTTGAGCCAGGCAATCCCGAGTTCGTTGTTTGTCCATCCAGATGGTGATGAGGCGAAGAAGGCCTGGTGCTCTTGAGGATCAAAATCCTGCAACCATGTATCCTGGATATTGCCAGAAGCCGCCTGATATATCAGGGCAGGATTGAGAGAGCTGCCGTCGGCGCATATACAAGCTATCGTCGTTATCCACTCCCTGTTGCCGTCCTGGAGTACCTGCTTGACGCCTCCTTGATTATATCGCTGTCGGGAGAACACGCGCTTCATTTTTGACACCACCCCGATCAAGAAGCCCTTCTCATCCATGTTGTATGTATTTGACGGCGCGATATCGTACTGCTTGATCTTATCGTCTAAAAGCTTGAAATAGAGAGCGTATTTGAAGGCTGAATCAGCTTTGTGGCGCTGGTTATCGATGCCGGATGTCCATCGCGATACAAGGTCAATTTGATGCCGCGCAATATAGCGATCAACCCAGTGTTTTCCAGGCTCTTGATGGGCTATTTCTGCTGCGAAATTTCGTATCATCTCTCTTGTAGGGGGTAGGCCTCGTACACACAGCTTATCAATATACTGCAGGAGCTGTTTTTCCTGTATGGTGTTGAGGAGTCGCTTTTTCTCAGCCCGTGATGTATTGGTGCCCTGAACCCCGCGATAACGCTTCGAGAGCCGCGACCGCTCAACGCCGTACTCCCGAGCAACCTGGGATATATTAGGAGGTCCTCCCAGCTCTAGGGATTTTAAAGCTTCAACAGCTGCGTCAATCGGGTCCATATTGGTGGAGTTATGAGGTGTTGAAAATATACGCGTTTTGGTGTTAACTGTGCGTTGAGTGGGGTCTGTGCGTTGAGTGGGGAAATACAGTAACAGCCGGGTACTTACTTCCCCGCCGTGCGAATGAGTGTGCAGGCCATCCCAGCTCCTGTTATCTTAGAACGGCGAGCCGCACCTGGGCATGCAATCCAGGCCAAACGATGTAACACCTTCTCTAAAAGCCTTGTTCGCCCATTTGTTCATTTATGGCGCCAGCCCATGCTAGCCGTGCATTCGGGTTTCCTCCATCGTCCCTCAGTTGCCTTCGGTCTCATTGTCCGGCCATTAGCACTGCCTGCAATGTGCACGAGGGGAATCAGGCCACCGTCTTTGTAGCACTTATGTTGACATGGCACTACACTTTTTAGGGGAGCTGCATCGTCCCTCGTTTGCCTTGCGCCCTACCGTCCCACGGCTCGCGATAACGCTCCCACTTTTCCAGCGAAAGCCTGATATTATGGAGCTGTCTTCTGCCGACTTTCGTGGTTTCTCATGCCTTATCGCGCCTTGCCAATGTTTGTCAGACTTCATCTCTCCACCCGTATGCATGCCAGCCTGAGGTCCGTGCGAGTCCAACTTGCACCTGCACGAGCGTTCGCGGCAGTAACCATGTCAACTAGAGCCTCAACCACCCAGTTAGAGGTCGCGTCCGCGGTCACTAAATGGCTGGACGGAACGCCGTTCGAAGCACGAGACGTACGTCGCATTCATGTTGGAACCACGAATTACGCCTATCGTGTCTTCCTCAGGAATCCGCTAGACGAAGGACGCGTATGGACCGCGGTACTCAAGTATTCAGCTCCATATACGGCTGGTGAACCGCGAGCAGCATTTTCCCCGAAGAGGCAAGCTTTTGAGGCTCGGGCCTTGACACACATTCCATGGTGGGAGTTCAAATACAATACTGAGCATGATCCTGCATCACAGCCGGAGCATCCCATCGTAAAGCTTCCCTCACTGTACTTGCAAGATCCTGACCACAGCGTCAATATCATCGAAGACTGCACTCCTCGGCCCGAAGAACGCGAAATTTGGGACCAGTCCACACACTCGTTCCGCACGATTCTAGAGGATCTTCCCGAGTCCAGCGCAAAACACGAACTAGCTCGACTTTTGGGCGATAATCTTGGAACCTTCCTCGCGCAGTTGCACGCATGGGGAAGTGACACCAACAATCATCAATTCGTGTTCGATACTTTTGGGGGTAACAGCGCCGCAAAGGAACTCACAATCCAGGAACTATTCACGGATTTTGCGGCCAACGTCAAGAGGCTAGGGTACACGATGACGGGATCGCAGCCGTCCCAGATAGAGTCGCGACTCCAGAGTATAGAGAATGCAGTGCGATCTGAGCCTCAGTCGGTGGCAATGGGCGATTTTTGGTGAGCGGCAATTCTTGGACAACTCCGCATTTAGACTGATGATTAGAAGGATGGGAAATGTCTTGCTCGACGTTGACGGTGCCTGTCAGCTGCGTAGGATCGTGGTAATTGACTGGGAATTTGTCAACATGGCACCCACATGGCTCGACATAGGGAACTTCCTAGGCGAGCTGTATCTCCTCAACCACTTTGAGGGGACCGATTCTGCATATGTCTCGGTTTTCGAAGGCTTTGTCCAGGCTTACCGCAGACTCAGTCTGGCTCCACTCAACGTTCACGAAGCTCTCGGGTTTGCGGGAGCACATATCATGATGTCTCTACCGAGAAGGATACATTCTGATCGAAGCCGAGCTACACCTGTAACGGCGTTGCCGTTCGTAGAGGGAGTGCTGAAATTCATTACAGACCCAGAGTTTACTTATCTGGGGACGAGGAAACAGGACCCTTTGGAAACAATGGCACAGCTAATGATGGATAGAAGCAGAGCGAGAAACAGCAGCTGAGTGCATCATTCAATGCCACCTCTCATTTCAGCAAGCTTCTGACCCAGGAGCTCTGGAGGTGTTTCGGACGGAAGCGGCTGAATATTGTTAGGCATCCCGATAAGGCAAATCGTGGAGCAACGTGGATCTACCTCTTCGTAGGGATTGGGTTCAGCTGAGCCCTCTGGGAACAGCACAACGGATAAGCATTCATGGCTTTCTCGGGGACGAGCATTTTCGGGCCCCAGGGGATTGCGGAAGGCCGCATGCGGGCAAGCTGTTCTCGCTATCAGTTACTCTAGCAATTTCTCTTCGCGGCCGCAGGGCATACCTCGAGCATTTCCTTTGCCGGCATACGTGTCGAACGTCTTGAAAACTAAGACCTCGTTTGGCTGATGGTTTTCAAGGAAATACCATTTGTGAGACTTATTCCAGAGGACATTATAGTTCTCTCGAATCTTGTGTAGGTAGATATTGTCCGAGGCGATCAGATCTCTGAAGACGTCCAGAGATCGATAATCCATCATAGCGAGCGGCCAGTCCTGCAGTGGGCCAAAGAGAGGCCTCCAAGTACTTCATCGAGTGCATTGTCAGAAGTCGTCTCTTCGACATCCGGAACCGCAAGACATACCTGATCACAGCCCATCGTCTCGTGGATATATCAGAGTAACCACGTGCAAGCAATGATTCATGGATTTCGGAGCGTGCGCCGTCTGGCGTCATGTCTGGCCCTCATCAATATTACCGCGCATATATTCAGGATGGGCACCTCTCTCTACCAATGTGAACACCCTGAACGGGCTGCGGTATACGGCCATCCGTGCCTCGCGGTAGTGCGGGGAACTGTTGATCGCGCCTGCGGACCTGCCTCGCCTGTAAGCAATGCAACGCAAACCCAGCGCCTCGCAAACCAAGCTGAATGAGGAGAAAGGCCCACAGACCTGATGCGAAAATGCGACGACGTCTTCACAGCCGCTAATATGCCGCTTCAGAAACGCCTCTACGCCTTCTCTCACTTTCGATCGGACCAGAGCTTCATCGGCGTAATCCTCATAGCCGATGCAGTTCACGAGCGAGCTCGGGTCATTTGCGTCCTCCACCACGACTTCAAAACCATGAATGTCGAGCTTAAAATTGTGCTGCCTGTCTCTGATGTCTGCCACGGAAATGCCGTGGTAAGGAATAGACACTTCGTTCGACTGTAGGCCGGGCGGCAATGCTCGCTCTGGCAGGTTGATGTGGTAGGGCTTAGTCGTCTTATACTCTGTGCGATCTTCCAGGTAGTGGAATGTTGCGCGTGTGGAGAGTTTCCGCTGCACGGAGGAGTTGAAGAAAAGCGCGCGTAGAGACCGCAAAGACCTTGGACATGTTCGCTATTCTAGCTTAGCAAAGTTGGTTATAAAGAGCTAGAAGAAACTCACGATTCTTTCGAGACGCCACATCATGAAATACCTGTGAGGCAGTTGGTGAGGCAGGTGGACGGTATACTGAGAAGCAGCAAAAGGATATATTGGGTGGTGCCAGTATGTAGTCAAATCCTTACGGAGTAAGGATGGGAGGAGACTGGGCTATATACTGGGCCGGCACGTGACCGGGGTCGGCCTAACCAGGCTCCAAGAGGTCTCCGGCTGGATAGGCGTCACAGCTCTTTATAATAAAAAACATATATAACTACTATACTAAAAGTTATTACCTTTTATATAATAGAGTTAATATAGTAGAAACTTATATTTATTTATTTATATACTAAACTTTTAGCCTAGTACTGTATGCCTGTTCGGTCGAAGCCCGCTAATTACTCCACTAGGCTAGCTTGTTACCCTTCTAGCTCTCCGAGACTTACTCCATCCGGTTCTTACCTCCTTGCTTGCGGGTGTATTCTACATCTACGAGATAGGAATATAAAGATGCCTTGTCGCGCTTTGTACTCCGTTGGATACAGCGACGTCCCAGATTCCTAGGGAAGCAACTCTGTACCCTTGTTTGATTATTCATTCCAACTTCGCAATGAGTGTTGAGTCTACTACGAATCAGGTGTCCCTCAACCAGGGTGACATGGCTCCCAAAGAGGGAGAGGAGGGTCACTCGGCCAGCAAGACCGAAACAGCTGAGGCAGAGGTTGCTGGGAAAGAAGCTGGCGACCCAGAAGCCGGCAAGGCCCAGGCGGGGGGATTCCACATTGACTTCCCTGACGGCGGACTTCGCTCATGGCTTGTTGTCCTTGGAGCTATGATTGTGATGGGATGCTCCTTTGGGTACTTATCAGCATTCGGGTGAGTTTTGATTCCCCTCGCTCAGGAGTCCATGGCGAAAGGGCAACTAACGGGCGGTTGATAGTGTCTACGAGTCATACTACTTGGAGAATCAGTTGTCGCACAAGACATCATCCGAAATAGCATGGATTGGCTCGCTGCAGGTCTTCTTTCAGTTCGCGTCCGGTCTACTGTCTGGCAGTCTGTTCGACAAGTTTGGTTCAAGAGTACGTGAATCCCTGCTACGGGATCGCTCCCTTGCTCTCATCGCGAATGCTCACGCCGTTCCGGCTCTAGGCTGTCATGGTTCCGGCTGCCATTGTCTACGTCTTTGCAGTCATGATGACCTCGATCTGCAAAGAATATTATCAATTCATTCTCGCCCAGGGCCTGCTCGGCGGCGTTGGAGTCGGTTTTCTCTTCACCCCCGCCACCGCCTCAATCAGCCACTACTTCCGTGAGAGGCGCGGCATGGCCATGGGCATCGCGACCGGCGGGTCCAGTATCGGCGGCGTACTGTTCCCCATCGCACTGCGTAACGCCTTCTACGGCCACCTAGGGTTCGGATGGGGCGTGCGGGTAATGGGCTTCGTCATGCTGGCGCTGCTCGCGATCGCATGCGCGTTGATTAGGGAGCGCTTTCCACATCGCCAGGGCCAGATGTTCCAGCCACGCGCATTCCTGCAGCCAAGTTACACCTGCATGGTCGGCGGCGTGTTCTTGACCATGTGGGGCTTCTTCGTTCCATACTTCTACCTCAGCGAGTATGCGCTTGATGAGGTTCATATGTCGGTCTCGCTCGCCTTCTACCTGCTGTCGATCATGAACGGCGTATCCTTCCTGGGCCGGATGATTCCCGGCATCATCGCGGATAAGCTGGGCCGCTTGAACATGTTAATCGTCGTCGATATCATCACCGGGGCCATTTCCTTCTGCTTGCCGCAGACTCACTCCCACGCCAGCCTCATTGTTTGGACCGCCTTCTTCGGGTTCTTTTCCGGCTCCATTATTTCCTTGTCCCCGGCGGCCTTTGCAGAGATCAATCCCAGGCCGCAGCTGATTGGCACATACATGGGCCAGGCCATGGCTGTAATCTCCATCGCAGGGTTGACAGGCTCGCCCATTGCGGGTGCCATACTGGATAATCATGGCTGGGAATCACTGAGCATATTTATGGGCGTCGTGATGATTGCTGGCGGGGCATGTGCAGCCATTGGGCGGTTTGCGTACGAACCCAAGCTGTTTGCAAAGATCTGAACCAGAATCTTTATTATCATAGATGTGAGCCTGGGTTGGAGAATTTTGCAAATCATTCCCGTGTACGTTCGGTCGAAGGTAATTTCCATATCTTTAGTCGGTTTATTAAGATTTCTAGGGCGGATGTATGGCGTGAGAGCGTAGAGGGCGACCCGGCTGGGATTCATTCTGCTATGTAAAGGCTTGCGACAAATCTCCACTCATCTCCACCGAACATTGTAAAAACTTACGTAACTTTTCTTTCCCATATTGGCCCACCGTGATCTGACTTGCATGCAAAAAAACACCATTAAGCGTGACAAAACGGAACAGCTAGAGTAAGTGCTAGAATGGGCATCAGAGTATCAATAGTTGCTCTGATAGGATATGAACCTAACTGCATGGTCTACATGTGAATTGTGTCATCACTGTTTTCGGTGTCGTCGGGACACAGACGAGACCAAAGGCCGCAACCTTCTAGTAGAAGATCTCACTGGATATATATGCTTCTGCAGATGTCAAGTCAACCTTCCCCTGTACAATCCAGGGTCAAACGCTGATGAGATTCAGGCGATTAGCCCATGGGAATGCATATCAACGCGGAACGGTCTCCGTAACAGCTCCACGTGCGGTCTAATCGGAGACCGTTTCCAGGTTGGGTATCATCAGCTACGGAGTTACCGGCCTTAATTTCCCCATACAGTTTAGCCCAAATTCTCCGAGGCTGATATCCCGTGATGTCGCGACTGAAACTGCAAACTTCATCAGGTACTCATTGCGCACAAATGCCGATATTGCGAGCGCTGGCGCGCGACATGTAACGTTTCCCTACGGACATTCCGGCCCGGCATGCGCCGTATCCAGAACTTCACACCAGCCACGTACGCGACCGACCAGAGCGCGGGACAAAAGCGACGCCGCCTGCGACCTGCCGTGTCGTGCGACCCGTGCCGGCTGCGCAAAGTCAAGTGCAACCAGGGCCAGCCATGCGGTTCGTGCACATTGCGCGGCAGAGCTGGAGAATGCGTTTATGGGGGCGACTTGGGAGGAAGGGTACGTATCGCTGGCAACAGCGAGCTGCGGAACAATGGCGCGATGGACTTGGAGTTAAGCAATGACTTTGGCAAAGACCGCATGAGCAGGCTGGAGGCCCAGGTTGAGGAGTTGCAGCAGGTGGTTCTGGGGCTGGCTTCTGAGCTGCCTGCGTGGCCGGCGTTGCGAGGCGACGTCCCAACTGTCGATTCAGGCGACGGAGCGGCGCAGCCAGATCAACCGTTCTCAGCAGAGAGCAACTGTTGCAAGCCTATGGGCATCCGCGATGGTATATTCGCGTCGAAGCAAGGCACCGTGCACTTCATAGGACCAACTGGTTGGACCATCCACTTAGACGATGTATGTGATGCCTGGAGCTTCTGTGAACCGGCTTGGAAATAGCTAACATCACCTAGATTTATGACAACATCCCCGCACTGTTCGTGCACGTTAAACCTTTTGAGGCGCAGTGGAGCGCGTACCTCAGACTTCGCGATCAGTATCGCGGCTGGGGCCTTTCAACTCTACTCGAGTGGGCGGTTGTTCCTCCGTCCCCCCTCTCAGTCTCGGATCTACTGGCGATGTTACCACCACAGTCGGACTGTGATGTGCTGGCAAGACGCTTTTTTGACACATTCAACAGAATCTATCCAATCGTTGATGGGAATGCCCTGCTTAAGGAGATGTCGGACTTCTGGCAGTCCAAGACACCACTTTCGAACACTTGGGTTGCGTATGCGCTAGCCGTCATTGCGAACGGGCTGCTGGTCCCGGTGCATGCATTGCCTAACGACACCGAGATAGTTCACGGTCGAGCAACTGGAAGGAAACTCATGACGGCGGTCATGCAGTTTGTCATGTCCACACCACTGCTGTTCCGGAGACCGAATTCGCGGGTCTTTCAGACGTTGCTTTTATCGATCCTCTCGCGGAAGCTCGATCTCAGTGAACCCGATGCAGGCGATGGAATCAATGGCTCACTGGCAATTGCTCGACAGATGGCATTTGCCATGGGTCTACATCGGGATCCGAGCAGTGGTGTCAAAATGACCGACCAAGTAGTCTTTAAAAAAGATACAATGGGCGAGGATGCTAAGCTTAGACGCAAAGTAAGTCTTTGAGCCAACCTCTTACGATGTTTTAGCCGCGGCGGTGTCTAACTATGACCTAACAGCTCTGGATAAGCTTCCTTTTACTTGACATGGAGCACTCCTTGCAGTCAGGAATGCCTTTTCTCCTACGCCCTAGCGACTCCGATACATACCTACCGCCCGACACCGGAATGCACGTCGAGTTACGCTATCTCCGTTGCATATATACCGCCCTCCCTCTTTGGGCCGAGGTAATGCAGAATGCAAACGCCTGCAGGAACACATCATCCGCAAGCGTCGTCTCAAACTTAGACCAGCGGCTACGTGAACTAACATGCACTATAGCCGAGCATCTGCTGCCACAAAAACCGCCAGAATCCTCAGAAGGCGCCCTGGAGGTCTTCTTAATCCAGATGCAGCGCTCCATGCTGCACTGCTTCAACAACCGCATGATAATGATACTGCACAGCACTCTGGCACCCTTTCCCTTCTCGACCAGCGATAATAACGCTGCACTTGCTGCTGCTGTAGACACGGCAGAGCACGCGGACGCCTTCAGGGAGCGCTTAGCTGAGCTCCCCGCGACCTCACAAGATGCCTGGGCGCACTTCCTCGTGGCCGTCTTCTACTATCAAATTACCCGCGCCGGCATGCACATACTAGCCCGCGTCCGCCGCATACTCGATGGCCGCGACCCGACTCTGCCACCCGCGATCCTAACGCTGCACGGGCCACGACACTTCGATCTGATGTCACTGGTTGATTTTGTCGAGCACACTTGCGGTCTCGTTGATCTTGCCGAGAAGCACAGCTCCTCAGCGGTCAAATGGCAGATGTTCGTCAAAGGCTGCTGCGCTGGCACCCGCGAACGGATCCGACTGGCGGGCGAACCGACGCCGAGCCCGTCGGATGGGGATGCAGTGGTGGACAATGATAGCCGGGTATTGCAGGCGGTAAAGCGGGCGATGGATGTCAGTCTGGAGAGGAGTCGGAAAGAGATTGATATGGCGATCAGAGGAGATGATCCGCCGCCCATGTTGTGTAGGGATGAGGCAAGGGATGGCGCGGAGAGAGAAGAGGAGAATATGGAGAGAAGAGCTCTCGGCGACGGAGAGGATGGTGTGACCGGACTTGAAAGCACCGAGACCGGAATGAATGACGGGTTAGGAGCGGGTGAGGGTGCCATGTTCATCACAGTGAGTCTCAATTTCATCTACTAATCTTCCTTCACATCCGCGGATGTTGGCGTTTTATTATCCTGCTCCAGATGTGGTTTTCATGGCGCACTATATTTATTTCCAGGAACGATCATACGCTGACATTCTTATGCGCAGAACAATCTCTTCTCGAGCGATCAGAATACGTTAATGGACGGCGATCTGGACATGGCGAGTCTTTTGCCACTCGACTTCGATTGGTGGCCGGCGTTTCCACAGTAGATGCACCAATAGATAGAATAATTCTGGCCGCAGCCGCTTCCATCTCAGATTGATGATTCAATGATTTCGCCGATTCGAGATGACGTGTAAGAATAGTCCAAGGTCAAGCACCAATCATCCAATCTCATCGTGTGGGATCGATATTCGTGCCAGTCTTCGCATGTGCTTCTTGCCGGCAAACCTCCGTGGCCTTTTAGAATCTCTCAATCCGAGTTCCATGCGCAGTGGGCCATCGATATACTGGAAGTAGTTAGCAATGTCTAGGTCGAACTGGCGTGATACATACGTTCGTGACCGAATAGCATAGGTCCGGTGATATCTTCGTATGCTCCCGGGCCCATGCTGCTGTGAAATCGTTCCAACGCTTCCGCACACTTTCCGTGCAGGGTCTTTCGTCATCATCGGTACCGATCATGCCGTACGCCACCCATCTGATGAACTGCTGTAGCGACTCTAGATCTTCTACAGATGCATGAGGATGCCTTTCCCCCAACTACGGGGTTGTGTTAGCTGTGTGTTTTAGTAAGTAGTATTATATGCATATAATAGGTGTGTAATATAGTATCTAGGCGTTTAATATAATAGTAATGTGCTAAACGTTAAATAGCGATAAATAAGTATACAGTAGCTATGCGCGCTGTGCGCAGCATGCGCTGCTATACGATGGTTTCCCAATATAGTTATGGGATGAATGCAGGTCCAGGAATACACGAATGGCAATCTGGTATTCCAAGCGGCCAGACGTGGGTCCAAGGATACACGGATGGCAGTGGGGTACTTGAGGTGGATAAAGGTGGAGAGGGTAGGAGAGGGGAGGGGAAACGCGATGAGTATTAATATATCCCACTTGGGGGCTGCATGGCGTTGATGAGCGAGATGGAAACCTTTCCGTGTTTGGCACAAGTGCTGATTTTCAGTCCGGACAGGCAGAAAGTCGGAAAGAAAGAAGCTGCTCGTGTGGTAATGAAAGTGCGTCGCCCTCGAACCGAAATAAAGCGTTAAAGAACGTATAAATCTACAATGAAGGTGTGCATCGAGAAAGGAAGGATAAATATGTGCGCAGAAACGAATGGGAGCTCGTCGTTAAACCTTTTGCAACACCGCGCCCAAAAAGGAGACAGAAGAACAGAAAGCGACCGTAGTCCGTAACACAAAATGCCGGCCCAAGGAAGATAGTAACCACTACAGCGGTCTCAACGCGCCACCCCGCTCGTCCCCCCACCTCCCATGAATCCTCTGCCTCGCGCTCTTCCCCCAAAAAGCAATCGGCACCGCGATCAACCCACCCACAACCTGCAAAACCGCCAGCTCAATGCCAACCAGCATATACCCATGTGCCGCAATCCAAGGCACGAGCGCAAAGCTGATCGAGAAGCTCAGCAGGTAGCAGCCTCCACCAACGACGACAAGCGCCGGAGCAGCCCACCGCGGAAACGCTTCCGTTACCCACAGCGTATTCGCAATCGACAGCGTCACCCACGAGAACCCGTTCAGGCCATACGCTAAATAGTACGTGGCGAAATGCCAGTGGCGCTGGACCGCAAGGCCGTAGAGCAGTGTGCTCAGCGCGCCGGTGATGACGGGAAAGATGTACGCGAAGAGGTAGTGCTCTGCTTCTCGCACACCGCGGTTGCGCTTCGACAGGCGCGTCAGCAGCTTACACATGGCGAAGCCGACGAAGGGAAAAGCGAGGAGGCTGCCCATGGCGGAGGAGTTGTTGACTTGGATGATCAGCCAGGAGGGGAGGTTGTAGGGCGCAGAGCCGAGGATGCGGCCGTATGTTGCGCCGATGAACATCATGCCCGCGAAGTTGAACGATGAGGCGATGAGAACCCAGAAGATGAGTGGATTGATCGCGCAGAAGGCTATCTGGAGATAGCATCGGCCCATGGCTTTCCATGATGTGAATGGGGAGCGAGCAAGGCCGAGGCGGTAACGGAGGCCTTTGGCATCGGAGTCAAAGGGATAACTGGGAAGGTCTTTGTAGAGGTCCGAGTCGGCCTCGAGGTCTTCGTAGATCGTGAGTTTCTCGGTTGCGCTTTGGAGAAGGATGAGGCCGTCAAACGCAACCGTCGGACGCTTGAAGTAGGATTCCGGGTACAACAAGAATGCCAACAAGAAGGAAACGGCAACCGGAATCGTCCAGCAGCGGTAGAAAATGTGCCAGTCCGTGCCGTGGTTAGATAGATAGGGGACGAGTGATAGGGCGCCGGTGCCGATGAACCCTGGCACGGACCAGAGCGCAGCGATGGCTTTTGGTCGCTGGTCGATGAATGTCATGTCGATGATCATCAGAAATGCCTGCACGGATCAGCGCGAATGTTCGATGTAATGCGAACCGCTCCATACTGAAGTAAGGGCGAATCCTTCGCCCATGCCGAGCAAGCAGATGAAGAAAAGGAGTTGATGAAACGTCTGCGAGTATCCAGCTCCGATGATGGCGACCAGGTTAACAAACGATGCGATGAGAAACACCGGACGCCGTCCAAGTGCAAGACCGAGGGGTACCCAGAGGAACGCTCCGATGCCCATGAACAGCGTAGGAGCTGTGATCAGAGTCTCTAGTGTCCATGGCTTGCTATCCTATCGCATGTGGTCAGCTACTTGACGCCTTTTCAGAGCATGGAGGCGTACCTCTTCACTAAAGTCAGCTAGAAGACCGTGCATCATTAGACTAGCCGCCTGCGACGGTGTGAGAACGACGACGGAGTACCATCCCAGGGCTAGAATAGCACCAGCTGTCTTCCAAGCGCCCCAATTCAGAGGGTCCAGTTTGCTGTTTGAGGGCACGGGCAAGTTGAGCGTCCTTCCATCTCCGGTAATCAAGAAGATACTTCCTGATAGGTCATACGATTCATGCTTCTTCTTGACGCTCTTGAAGGTCGACTCTGGTTCGGGATCTGCCTCAGGACCGAATGCGGGGTGTGAATCTGAGGACTGACGTCGAGGGACTTCAATGTCTTTAGAGGGAGACACCAAGCGCGGTTCGCGAAGAGGAAGTGGCTTGGGTTTGGCGAGTTCTGCGTCTTCATCAATGTAGAAATCGAATCGTTCCTCGACCATGACGTCAGACGGGGACCTGAAGGATCTCCGGGGTGGAAATCGAAACAATGAGAAAAGAGAGCCCCCCAAGAGGCCAAACAGAAGGAAAGAGAAATAGTATTGAGCGACTGTCGGACGAATTCTCTTTGAGGTCCTTTCCTCCGAGAGGCGACTTTATAGGGATGTGCTCGAGCCAGGAGCTCACGGCATCATCCGTAGAAAGAATCCCAAAGATGAGGCATTCTGAATGATCGACACTTGGGTATGGGCTTTGGCCATGGGCTGCGGAGCCACGTCGGGCGCCCAAAGGGTTGCTCGTCCGTCGACAGCCGGCATAGCCTAGTTCACTCGTTCACTCTAGACGAGAAAGCATCAATCAACTGGTGCGGGGAGGTAAAAGCGACAATTCTGAAACGGCATTCTGGACGTTAGCTTTAAGAAAAAAGAGGGAGGCCAAAGGCCAGGCCGCGACAGTATGGCCCTTCTTCGGTGACGCACGGTTTCAAACGATGACAGAAAAGTAGGGCTGCGGGAACTAAGACGTACCCAGCAAGCGGGGTCGTCTCCGGGGAAATGCGATTGGGCGGGGCTCAACAATCCAGAAACCCAAGCTCTTGGAACGCTTGACCAGGAGAGAAAGTTGGAGGCGGGCGTCACATTTAGGGTCGTGATTCCTAATCCCAATAACTCCGACCTTTGCGCGGGAGTGGGCTGACGTCTGAAACGTTTCTCGTCTTCGGAACGTGCCGATGGTCTGCTCGCTTCTCGAAGGCCTTAAGTCCGAAAGCGTATAGCTGATGCATCCGGTCATCCAGCTTCCGCCGAATTTGCGAGTACCTGGGATGCCCTCGCGATGCAAGGGGTACCTTTGAACATCGTACCTATACGGCATGATGCGGAACACAGGCAATTGGAATTTCACATGCCTGTGCGCCAGCGGACGAAGCCGGATAGTTTGGCGTTTCCCATATTTGGCGATGGAAAGACGGGCGAGTTGAACACTCGTTGTTGGTCCACGCGAGTAGTACGAGAGCGAAACCGAGGAGAGCGAAACCGAGGAGAACCCAGATCGCACGGAGGCGGGGTGAGTAGGGACTGCAGCATTGTAAACAGTTGGTAGAGTTCACATTGGTGCCCAGCCAAGCAAAAGAGGAGGTGTGCTCGGCGTTCTACTTACCGGAGGACTGGTACTTGAGATGAGGCGAGCGAGCGGGAGCCTAGACCCCGAGCGTGCACGTGCCTCTCCATTTTCCCCGCTTTCCCCCACGAGAAGAGCTCGGGAAGGGCCGGGCAGCCAAACTTCGCGTTCAGGGCAGGACATTCGTGTCTTTCTCTCCCTCAAAGCAATTTTGAGGCATTATCAGTTGCTCGGTCCACTCATCGCCCTAGAAGATACATCTTGGAGGATGTTATCCTCGATGTATGGGTGAATATCTCGTTCCCCTCCAGTATCAATGCTGTGAGGGATTAAGGAGATCACCTTTCCTTCGACAGACCCCTTTCACGTGGACCCCGACGCCGTGATCAAGGACATATATACTAGCCCCTTCTTCGGCGCGCTTCTCGTGGACGAAATCCCTTACCTTCTCCAGGTCTACACGCGGTTTCGAGGCGGGTTTCCCGGCGCTGAAGAATAGAGAGCCGCGTATAACAAGCCGGAGATTTGTGCTGTGTCTGAGAAGACGGGCAAGGCGTGCGAAGAGAGTAGGATAGGTGTCCTTGATTGGAGCGGCGCTTCTAGGAGCCGGAATCGAGACGCGGATGGCGGAGAATGGGGCAATGGTGGCCCAGGGACCGCCGTCCGGAGCGATGCTTGAGGTTGTAGAGGAGCAGTGGATGCGATCAAGACTCTGAAAACACGGCATGTTGTGTAGACGAGAGAGGATGATATAAGACGGATTTAGAGCAAAGCCCCTGTCTTTATTCAAACAAGGTAATACATTACGACAGCACTCCTTCTACTGAGCAAAAGGATCGGCGTCTAAACCAAGATAAGGGGAACTACGACCGTTAGACCGTCGCTGCCAGCTCTACAGCGAGACTCACCTACTCCCAGCACACCGCTTTCGAACGCCAACAACACCGATGCGACAAAAAAAGCCAGACATAAGAAACCAACGAAGGACGGAAGTCGGAGTGGAGAGAAAAAGGAAATAGATCAATCCAAAACATACGAAACCCCCGAATGTAATCAACCTCTTATCAGGCCGCCGGCGCAGCCTCCTCCCCCTCGCCCTCTTTCCCCTTCTCCCCTTCCTGCAGCTTAATCCTCTCCTCCAACTTCCTCTTCTTCTCCATATACCTCTCAACAGCCTTCTTCTCCTTCTGCGTCTTTCTCTCCTCCTTCCACTCCCTCACCATCCACGGCACCGCGCCCGCAATGCCCCAACAGCTCCTCACGCCCTCTCTCAAGTGGAAAGCGGACTGTTTGAAGTGGCTCTTCGCATCCGCACGATGTTGGCGCGCGCCTGCGGACCGCTTCTTTGCCTTGTATGCTGTTTCGGCGCGCTGCGCCGCGAGGTATTGCGCTGAAGCCGTGCGCCGGTTGGTGGTGAGGAGGAGTTCGGTGCCGCTTGTGCCGGGGCGCTGGGGCTCCACGGAGGGCTTGGGGGAGTCGGAGTTGCCGCTGGCTGCGGGGGCGGGGGCGATGGGTTTAGCCGATTTCTTGGGCATGGTGAAGAGGGGCATGTGTGCGCGCGGTCTTCGTTGGTTCGGTGTTTGGCTCGTTGAGATGTGACGGGCGAGAGAAAGTTCCGCGTGAGGAGCGGCGGGAATGAGGGAGAGGCGCGCAATTTGTAGGCATTAGGACGCGTTGTTATTACTGTGGGGTCGCGTTCTCTGAGATTTTTTTGCGCTCGTGGTGGGCGTGTTGACTCTGAGAGGGCGAGTAGGATGCGCGCAGGGAAGCGGGTGGGACGCTGGCCGGGGTTGTCGTGCGGTGAACTACTTACATCTACAAAGTACACAGTACAGTGTCTCATGTGCTTAGCACGAGATGGCCATGCATACCTCCGTACATAATCCGCTTATTCGATGTCTCGTGGGATATCGCTACCATGACTCCCATCGGTTGCTCGAAGGTCACCAAGCATAGGAAAAGAGACTTCGAAGGTGGTCTGTTCATTGACATGGGCCCCTAGAAGCTCAAATTGATGGTGTTGGTCGAGAGGTTCTGAAGGAAAAGGGGCATCAACACGTCATCTCGCATGTGGAGTTAGGACAGGGAAGACCCTGCGGAGAACATGAAGGGGCTACGTATAACCTGTCATGCATGCGCACAATGTAGCATGCCTCGGTATGCCACAATTTTTCGCTACCACCGGGTGCTTTTGCCTTTGTCGTTGTCTCGAGTCTGTAGTAATTTGATCAAAGGCCTCATGCGTTGGGCTTCCTGTTCTATCAGAAGATCCCTGGCTTTGCACCGCTCCACCGCAAGTGGACGCAGGCAAAACGAAGCCTTCCGCTCCCATCTCCAAAGCAAGCATCATCCTGACTATTGTAAATGTAAGAGTCACTACCCATTGCCATCGATTTGGAGGGTGTTCGGTAAGAACTCGTAACAGCTCAACACCAAGTCCTCTGAGATGCCACCACTGCTCTGGCTTGGTGGCGGTGCATTCTCATGCAGTGGCTTTGTGCGAAGAAGATTTCGCCGTGACTACCACAGTAGTGCCCAGGTGGTACAGGTGATTTTAAGGTTCGTGCGTTGGGACGGTTCTAACCCTATGTAGATAGCGTACTGGCCGGCCAAATTGTCGCAACCTCGCCTCGCGACCACTCTTCTCTTCACCCCAGCGTCATTCCTTCCAACACCAGAAACGCTTCGCTGTACGTCCATGGTAACTCAGAGAGCGGTTGGGTGATCTGTTCGTTTGGGACCACTAGTCTTTTAGTAGGCCTGCGATGAAACATTACGGTGTGGCAGCGTCTACGCCGGGCGTCATCCGCTTGAAGGGGGGATGGGAATAGGAAGAAGGTGAGAACGATGCGCCATCGAGGCGCAAGGTCGATGGACGCAGATAGGTAGGAAGAAGAGAATAAAAGGCCCTGTGAACGTCCTCTTAGAGCAACAGGAGCTACGTACCTTAGTTAGAGAGTCCTGCAGCATGGCAGCCAGATAAATCCAGCTCAGGAACGGTAGGTTTTAGCGCAGTCAAGGTCTGGATGTTGGACAGGTGTGCGATGCAGGACAGGACGGAGAGGGCGGCGGGGAAGGCGGCGGAGTACTCCCTGACGAGTCCTCCGAGCGCCTTCTTCTGGGGCCGGGAAGAGCGACGGAAGCTGGCTTTACGGCCAGCGCGGGTATGGAGAGGGCTGGTACGAGGAGTCCGGTGAGCGTCCTCTTCTATGGCTGAGGGAGAGCAAGGACAAGCTAGCTTTAAGGGCCGCGGAGGTATGAAGAAAGGCGAGAACGAGGAGTCATTTGAGCGTCCTCTGGTACTAGGAAGAGATACGGAAGCTTGCCGACATATTGCGCCTTTCTTGCAACCATAGAAGGTAGACGAGGGCGTGAATGATTCGGGCTGGAAGACGTGACGACGGGTGCGACATTAAGGTGTACGGCCAGCGCAGGTGTGAAACAGGCGAGAACAAGGAGCCTTGTGAGCGTCCTCTTCTGGAATTTTAGAAGGGCAACAGAAGCTGATTTGACAGCATAGTGCCGGACATCCCATAAGGCTTCTTCGAGTAAGACGCGTGCTGAGGTCGAAAGGGCCCGGGGCGAATGCGAGGATAAACGGCAGAAGAATCCGCGATTGTAAGGCTGAGGATTCCGTATACACCTTATCTAGGGCTATATCGCGATTTCTAGCAATGGCACGCTTGGGCTGCATTGATCTTCCTGGGGACCTTCAGGGTGTTGGACACACTCGCGGGCGAGCCATCCTCTGTTAAGCGCCGCAGTGGGTTCGCGCGCAGAATGCGGAGTACATGGTGTCGGTCCGAAGCGCGGTGACCTCTGACGCGCCTAAGCGTGCTTCTTCTTGCCGTGTGGGCTCGTCATGCAGCTGCTGGCTTGTCTCGTGGGGCGGTAGCCTTCGGAGGAACTGAAGGTGTAGATGAACACGCCGGTTATCGGCGTTAGCGTCAGCGACGACGACGGCAGGGAAGAGAACATCGTATTGACACCGCGCGGCGGTGCCAAAGCCAAGAAGCTTGTTGTTGCGCGCCTTCGGCTTCCTGAGTAGACATATCGACGCGGGCGTTACTACACTGCATGGTGGTGGATGTAATGCCGATTTCTGGGCGTGCAAGGCCGTCTCTGGTACAATGGCAATGGTCGAGCTCCAGCGCTGCGTTTTCGATGTGGATAACACGGAGGCAATTCAAAGGGCAAGGGAAAAGGTGTACCGGAAAGCCCGGCTGTTGGAGCCAAGCCATGACGGTTGGCGAGTGGGAGCAGGCGAAGGCGGCGTTGCACAGGGGTGTTCCCGAATGCGGTGTGGTTTGGGAAGGCGCTACCAAAGCTGTTGAAGTAGACTAACACCCGTCCGTTCTCCCAGCGGGAAGGCTGCGCGAGGTCGTATTGGCAACGACTCTGTCCGCAAGCTCCGGCAGCGTATCCGCCATGACGTCTGTCCTGCCGAAGATCTCAGGCAAAGCTTCCCTCTCCAGCACCGTACAATACGCCGTATTAAACCTACACTCCACTCATTAGCCTCATATTCCCTTGTCCAAGCCCCGGAAAGAACCTACCCTGCTCTCCCAGCAGCACTAACATCCCAAGCATGCGCCGCTGCATACCACAGCTTCCCCACCCCCTCCGCCTCAACACCCATTCTCCCTTTCAGCCCCTCATAAACCCTGAGCTCAGGCTTCCCAACGCCAACCTCGTCGCACGTCACCAAGTTCTCATCACGAATCGCCACCCCACCCTTCTCAAATACCCCTTCACCCTCTCCCGCTCCCCGCTCGTAAACGCCCACACCGTCCACCCCTCCCCTACCAACCTATCCACACATTCCTTCGCACCATCTCTAGCCTCACATCTCCGATACTCCCCCATCAAAAACGCGACATCCCCCTCCGTCGCCACGCGCCGCGGTTCCGACACGCCCGCAGAATGCAGAACGCGGAAGAAAACCGCTTTGAAGACGTCGCGGAAGGCGACGTATTTCCCGGAAAGGGAGAGGTAGGTGTACTCGCGCTCTGCGGACTCGAGCCAGGCGAAGCCGAGGAGCTTGGCGGGGAGGTTGTGGGTGGAGAGGGCGGGGCCGAGACGGGCGTCGATGGCGGTGAAGAAGTAGTCGTAGGAGACGAGGGTACCGACGACGTCGAAGACGATATGCTTTTTGGCGGGGTTCATTGTATGAGAGGGATGGGGGTTGGTTGTTAGAGAAAAAGGTGCGGCCATGTTTACGATAGTTTCGTGGGTTTGTCATAAAGGTACTCCGCTTGAGGTGGGGCAGCGGCTTCTCCGGGCCATCATTGCGAACAGTGACAGCGTATTAATCAACAGCCGGGGCATTACCAACTATAAAACCTACACGTCGTAACAAAAAGAGAAGCCCCTAAAGATTTGCATGTATGAAAGAAAAGGAGTGAGCAAAGCTACCCAGATGGCACGTGATAAACTCCAGCACATGTCGCTACCGGAAGCGAAGGAAATCACGTGAAAAGCCCCGTATTCCATTCCAACAACCAACAATCCCTTCAACTTCCCGCGTATTTCTCCCTCTCGAGGTCGCCTTACTGCGTGCAATATTTGAAGCCGCTCAATTTCTGGAAGAGACTGACTTTGGAGCCGCGATAGTCCGGGATGATCGGGGGAATCAGAGTATCCCCTGATGTATACGGGCCTTTGAAGCAAAAGCCATTCTTTGACTGCCCGGGGGCAAACGTGGCGGAAATGCGCCCGCCTGGGCTCCAAGTAGCAAGAGACACGGCTGGGTATAGCCTCCCTCGGATTTCAGGAAAAGCTTGACCTGGAATACTCAGTTGGGACGATAGAATCATGAGTGAGTGTGTGTCTTACCAATCACCGTACCGTTTTTTGTGAAGAAGGCGATATTCTTGTTGAAGTTCATACCGCAGCCAATGACGTCGCCCCGCCCGTACGACTCCCCATACTCGGACTTTGTCCCTTCAGCCCCAATTTTGCCATTTAAATCGTAATATGCCCATGATCCTTTAGCTTCGCCCACCATAGTGCCCAGTTCAACGTACTCCTCACAGAATCCCACGCCCATTCTCCTACGGAGTGGTTAGCCATAAGACGAGCCTACGCGAGGGCGGAATAAACGACGTACCCGGGCGACTCCAGTATGTGGATTTCAAAGTAATATATCCCCTTCGAGTCCGTTGGTACCATGGGATTGTCTGCTCGTATGGTGCTGATTCGTGCAGCATTATTGAACGGGTCCCGCGGTGCTGCAGTATGCAATTAGAGAAGTGGGTGAAACGATCCCCTTTCTATACGTACATTTCACTTCCACAACGAGCTTAGTATCGTCTAGGGAGAGGTTTACCAGTCTGTCCTCCTGATGCCACGCCCTTGGGCAATGAAGCGAAAAGGGTCCCGTCACGTGGCCCGCCCCAGCATCGCGTAGCTGTCTCTCTAGTTCTGGAAAGTCATACATCTGCGAGATGAGCAAAGGCGTCCAACCATCTGGGCCGCTAACATTCGGATCTATCCTCCTACTCTCGAGAATTATGCGGAGGTACTGCGGCCGGTTCGCTGTCACGGCTGCGCGAAGAGCTGACGCAACATGCGCATCACAGATGGGGGTCTTTTGGACAGCTTTTAGTACTTCTTCAAAGGTCTCGAGGCAACCCCTCAGACATGCCCAATACAATGCGCTTCGGCTTCGGGTGTCTTTGATGCGTATGTCAGCCCCATTTTCCAGAAGTGTGCGTACGATTGGAAGATGGTCGATAGCGATCGCATGCATAAGCGGTGTCATGCCTTGGAAGTCCTGGATATCCATGTTCGCCCCTCTCTTGATGAGCTCTAGGACATACGGACTTCCCGTTCGGACCGCCCAAAACAACGGACTCCAATCCAAGATGTCCTTCGAGCTGAGGTCAATACTCTCCAGTCCGATCAAAAACTCTGTCACCTCATCAACCTTCCAGGTGATAGCATGAGCCAGCAATGACCGATGATTCTCGTCCGTAAAGTTCGCATTCCCACCATGGTTTACGATTGCTTTGAGAATCTCCACATCGTCCGTCTTGGCTGCGAATATCGCTGGTGTTCCTTTCTCCGGATCTTCCAGATTCGCCTCCGCTCCGTGGTCAAGCAGATACTCTACGCATGGCAGAGAGCTTCCCTCAATGGCCGCATGAAGGGCTGATCCGTGTTTTCCGCCCGTGCGGTTGACTTCAGCACCGGCTGCCATGAGTTGCTGCAGTATCGCGAGGGCTCCGCTCCTCGCGGCCGCATGAAGGGGATAATCGTATCCCTCTTCACCCGTCCCACGGAGTTTCGGATTTGCTCCGGCAGAGAGGAGACGCTCCACGACCTCCTCCTCTTCGCTCTCAATCGCAGCCAGCAATGGTGTTCCAAAGAATCCGCCAGCCGCATTCGGATCAGCGCCCCGGTCCAGAAGTATCCTTACCGCTTGGACGCTCCCGGACATAGCGGCTACCTGAAGGGGTGTGTGATATCGACCGCCCTCTTCATCGGGGTTAACCGCTCGATCGAGAAGTAGCTCCACCACTTCTGGAAACATCGCGCCAGCATTCAGTGGTGTTCCTTTCAGTTTGCTTTGCTTGCGGAAATTGGCGCCCCGGTCGATTAGCCATACCATATTGAGCGTTTGGCCCTCTTCCGCTGCCCAGTGCAGAGCGGTCGTCCCATGCTCATCCTCAGCTTGGACGCCCACGCCGTGGTCTTGCAGTAGCTCCAAAACAGTTGGTTCGTTCCAAGTAGCTGCATGTGCTACAGCTCTACGTAAAAGATGGCTGTTTTGCCTCGCTTGAACATGGCTCAACAATAGCCGCACTGATTCGAGTTCGCCATCTCGCGAAGCTATGTCGAGCGGCGTCTTCCCCAAGGATGTCTCGATAGTATCATCTGCTTCAGCCCCAAGCAGCAACTGGATGATAGCTGGACAATCGTATGCCGCATGAAGTGGAGTCCAACCCTGAAACGTGGTCCGATGGTTCACATCCGGTTTGGGAGCTCTCGATAGAAATAATTCAACGAAGTCCTGTTTTCCATCGTAGCAAGCTGTAAAGAGCGGAGTTTCGCCTTCCGCATCAGTTGCGTCGATCTCAGCTCCAGCGTCCAGAAGCTTTCGAGCTATCGTCAAATTCGGATTGATAGCCACCGCAAGCTGGAGGGATGTTCTTCCATTCTCATCTTTCAAGTTCGGACGAGCGTGCTCTTTCAGAAGCATTTCAGTAATCTCCTCAGAGCCATTGAGAACTGCCAGGTGTAAGGGGGTTGTAGAGCACTCCAGGGTATCCGCTAGGAATCTGTTTTGGAGTAGCAAGAGCACCATATCACCATGACCGTTTCCAGTGGCAATATGGAGAGGCGACTCTCCACTCCTATACTGCGAACGTCTCTTATGATACCGAAGCAAGGACTTTGCAGCGCGCACATGGCCATTTCTGACCGCAAGCATAAACGCTGCACTGCAATCAACGGCCCGCGGGGATTGCGACAACAGATACCGCACAATCTCGGCATGGCCAGCTTTCGCGGCAATTTGAAGTGGGGTCTCTCCATCCGGGGTGGAAATCGAAACGTCTCCGCCGTATCTTTTGAGCGTGTCGAAGATGCCGACAATTCCTAGATGCGCTGCCTCGTGGATAGGAGCCCAGCCGTTGTGGTTGCGAGCATTAACATCGATCTTTGATCGTTTGAGGAGGGCAAGGAGGATCTCGTCATCCGCAGTGCGGACGCTAGCGTGCAATGCTGTGTCTCCGTTTGCATTACGGGCGATAACTGCGCAATGTTGGCCTAGAAGGGTGTCCACTACCCTTTTGTAGCTTTCCTGGGCGGCATAATAGAGAGCTACGCATATTTCCGGTGCTCTGCGGTATGTTGGCTGACCAAGCAATTCCTGGACGATATCGAGGTGTCCGTTTCGGCTCGCTAGATGTAGCGGAGATGGCAACGTGCCTTCGAAACGGATAAATTCAGTCGCCGTAGAGACATTGGAGGTCTTCGCCGAACAGGAAATGCCCCCGTCAGTGATATCTTGCTCAGTGAGGTACCGCACGACGGGGAGATGACCTCCATTTGCTGCGAAGTGCAGTGGGGTCCAACCGGCACTGTCTGTGCAAGATTCGTTGGCATAGCTGCGTACAGAGACACGACTTGGCTCTTCGTGTCTGCATTCCGTCGCCGAATTATGAGCCGTCTTTTCAGCGGTTTTTGGACCGGATACGTCAGCTCCATTTTGGGCAAGGAACCGAACAATGTCGGTAAACCCTGATCGCGCAGCGAGCTTCAGCGCATCAAATTCTCGGCCGTCGGTGAGGGTGATATCGGCATCTTTGGCGACGAGGATTCGTACCGTCTCGAAATGGCCGTTAGCCGCAGCGAAGTGGAGTGGTGTAGATCCTCTTTTCGTCCGACAGTCTGGCTGCGCCTTCTCCTCCAAGAGAATTTTTGTCAAGTTGACGTCACCTCTTGCTGCCGCGAAATGAAGCGGGCTAAAGCCCTCAGTGTCGCCCTCATTCACGCTTGGAACTGTGGAAAGCAGCTTCGTCACTACGGCCAGATGCCCACCAAGTGCAGCCAGACCCAGGGCCCGATCCGAAACTGCCCCATGTCGTAGGAGCTCTGTGACAACGTCTAAGTGTCCATAGAAAGCACCGGTGTCGAGGCCCCTTTTGAGCTTCTCAGTTTTGTCCACTTCATCCTTTGCTTGGCGTTGGAACAATTCGACAAGTTCCACAATTCCATAATGACATACAATCTCCAAAGCAGTGATGTCCTTTGAAACATGGAAACAGGCATCTTGGTATGACTGGAAGCACTTGCCCAGAAAGTCCACGTTCTCTTTCTTCTCTAGAAAGGCTTGGACCTTCTGGACCGCATCACTCTTTCCATTCGACTGCCTGAAATGCTCGGGCCAGAAGGTGGAAGCGTACCCCAGGAAGTCCCAATCCCTCTCTTTTCCTCCCATTGGTCCTTCAGTGGTAGGCGAGTTCCGCTTGTGCTCAATGAAATCTATGCAGGCGCAGAGAAGGCTATCATGACGGTTCGGGTCCTCACTCAGTCCCTTTCCCCGGTCCAGCATGAAACGCCGGAACACCAAGCTGACGGGATATACGAAATCGTGTCTTGTCTCAATGAACACTCCTTCAATCGTTTCTAGGCCTTCGCAGATACTGAGTCGCAAGTCGTTGTCTCGGATTGTAGCTGGTAGACAAGATGTGTTCTTCCGCATTTGAAATACGACGATATCGGTCAATTGGGGTATTGTAAGAGGTGTCAGTGAATTAAGGATCCACTGCAGTGCGAAATGAACCCAAGTAATGTCTTCAATTCGAAACCGAGTCAGCAAGCTTTCGAAGGTCCCGTAGGACGAGGCTACAGGGTCTTGTAGGCGTTTTGTCAGAGTGGCGGTTGACAATGGAAACAAGTGAGACTTGAGTAGCTCGGCACTAGGAACGTGTCTTTCAATATGGTCGTTTTGCGCGCCGCCGGATTGCATGATGTATCCAGAACGGAGGTCGGAGTTGAATAGCGATATATCCGCGCAAGAGTCCAGTTGATCTGGCTGCTCCGAGAGTTCTGCGGTAACAATAATCTTTCCCGCAGAAGATGGACCGACCAGAAGATCCTGCAGTTTTGCCACTAGCGCCTGATGGTCGATGTCGGCCTCCTGGATAGACTCTATCATTAGAGTAATCTGCCCTCCTTGGAAACTACTCAGGAGAGCATGAAGAAGGACCCAGAGAGACTCCTCGCATAGTATGCCTGGCGCTTGAAGGGATCTGCACAGATCTCCATATCTCTTGTAGAGGCCCGGGCATTTAGAGAGGAGCTGGGAACACATGGATAAGGACATGTCCCTAAGAGTCCGTGTTCGGTGGAATTGCTCGTTGAACGCGAAATGCAACGTGATTGCGGCCGGTGATGAATCCACACCACTCATTTGGGCTACGAGATGAAGAGCGAGGTTCGAAGTTCCCGACGCGAAGGGTCCGGTAATCCGGAGGATCTGGTTGCTGGCTGATTCCCGCCATTCCGTGAACTGGCGAAGTTCACCAACCCAATTTCTGAGCTGAGGTGTCGCAATAGGAATTTTCAGCCGATGCACTTCCATGTCTTGGTGTGTGAAGTCATCAAGAAGCATGGAAAGACCCATCAAGTCGACTGCATCGCCGGGTCAGCTTCCCCTTTAAATGCATCTGGAATGAACCCACCTTTCGGCCATGCGTTTGCAAATGCTCTCGTAGGGTTGAAAAGATCTACCGCCTCTCTGTGCGGCACCTCGAACCACCAGGCGTCAAGGCGGGAGGGGGCAAGCCCCAATCGAGCACTTGACTGTGAATGTTAGACCATCTCAGTGCGACGCCGTATCAACTTAAATTCGAGTCGGGGACTTACTTCATTCGAAACTGAGTCTTCATGCGAATACTTTATCTTCACTCCCGCTGTGACGACTGAAAATTGCAAGCGAAGTTCTTCGACCGAAAGGGGAAGATCCTCCAGCATTCGAAGAGGGCTGAATGTTCTAAACTCTGTCATCGCTATGAGATGTAGCACCTCGTTCTCCCACATCTGTGTGTTAGAGGGTTCTAAGCGGGGACCAAGCGATACCTGTAGAAGCTGCATTAATTCAAATGGGATCAAGCGGGAACGCATTGTGCAAATCTGACATACAATTCCGCAGGTAGACGCCAGAATCTTGCGATGTCTCGAGATGTTTTCCGCCGTTACAAGCATCTGTTTGGCTCAGCTTCTAGTTTCAGGCTATTGTAAACGGTGCGCTCTACCTGTTGGACGAGCAGGGTCCCCAGATTGTGAGAGATAAATATGATGGGTCGTGCCTGGTATCCAAATGTTAGCAGCTTCTCAAAAGTATTCAAAGAAAGCATACACGGAGATTTTCCCTCTTGGCCGACAAATCCTCAAGAAGGCAACGAGCTCGGACCAGGAGCGGTTGATATGAGTCTTTGCTAGTGCTGCTTGTATCCAGAAAGTCGTATTCGTGAACTACGCTTTGTGGGAATCGTTCCGCAAGCAGACTGCTTGCGGATCCGACACCCTTAGGCGGCGGACCCATGATTAGGCCGCGCACGAGCACGAAGCTTCGAAGTGAGTCAGCCCCCGAGTTCGCAGGGAGAGAGTGATTTCAAAACCTACTGCAATGACGCATCCATGAGCACTTGTCGTCTACCTGGGGTACCAAGTGTACCAAACGGGGCTCCCCTTTTGACCGATGGAGGGGAGCTTGCGTGGAATTGTAGAAATATGATTGAAAATCGTGCAAATATTCTCTTGACTGCTGGGAATGTTGTGGGTGCTGGTATCGTGATGAGCGCTGAAGTGAAGGACAGCGTGGGAGTAATGTCTATGGTCGGGAGTGGACAGTGGCCAAGGCTGAGCTCGGACAGTAGCATGACGAACCTCGCGGCGGCGGCACAAGTGAGTCACTCAAGGCAGCCCACTGCAGCGCACGGGCGAATGTGAACCCAATGGCATCATATCGTGAAACGGTTACATGTTGTACATTGAAAGCAATTGATTGGCTTTGCGGGCTGGAACCTAACACTGCATTAAACACAGCCCCTCCGCATATGCCTAAGGTGACCGTTGAGGTCACTCGACCCATGGCGAACTTGCGCACTTAGTGAGTTGCATCCAGCAGTGTCAAAACCTCCACAGCGGCCTGTTTAGCCAAATCCAGAGAGTCCAGATCCGGCAGATGGGCGCCGCCCGCCCCCAGACTCTCCACCCTCAGATCTTCAGGATCAATCTCCGGATCAATCTCCACCGGATCAATTGTATCCGCCTTCTCTAGGCCAAAGAGAGCTTTGACTTCGCTGACAAAGTCGACATCGGTGCGGATCTTGACGGTGAAGCTGAAGGGTTCGTTCTCTTTGCGACGGAGGAGAACTGCGGTCCGAACAAAACTTGGAATGCCGTCTTTCTTCTCGTTATTCTCTTCCATAGACCAGATCACTGCGTTGTCCTCCCTACAGTCTCCGAGCTGTCTTTTCATCCCTGTGAAAATGGTCCAATGTTCGCGTGTCTCACTTTTCTCCACCTCCCAAACGTAGCCAACGTCCACTCCGACGCCGGGAAGCGTCCCAGTATTAACGCCGGCATTCGCAGTCTGCTTGGTGTTCCTCATAGTCTCAGTCCTGTTCAGGGCGCACCTTCCTTCAGGGGCGATGCGATAAACCTCAGGAGGTACGTTTCGGCCTTTCGTGGCGTCTTCGAACGTAATCGTAATGGTGCTTCGGATGAATCTTCGCGACCGATTGTTGCTCACAAAGCGGAATTCGAAGACGAGAAGGGTCGCAAGGTCGTCATTCTTGACAGTACCGTGTGTTATACTGATGATTGTCGCTTTCGCAATCAATGCGTCGCCGCGATCAAAGAGCACGCGACGGAACCTCTCGCCAGGGGCATTTTTCGTTCGAAACCCGGTGCCCTCATCTCCTTGGGGCAACAACAATAATTCAGCATCCATGTCGTTTCTTCTGCTTGATCAAAAAGGGTGATACTGGAGAATTTTTCTTGAGAGGTAAGTCCAAATTTAACCTGCTTCTGCAGCGACTCACTGTGAGGGAATCAACCGGGCCCGGATTCACCCGTCGACCGTTACCTCATAGTAAGCGTCGGAGTACAGAGAGGGGTTTGTGGATGGTTTAAGCAACGACAGGGTCGCTCCGTGCTCTACAAATAACTCTGGTCCTCCTCAAGATCCTGGTCTAAGTTGCCCAGGTGAGTACAATTTCCCGGGATAGGCAGGTTCGGTTGTGCTTGGGCATGAAGCAGTTGCGCAATAGGTCTTGTGATAATTTCAGTGTTCTTCCCACATTTGTCCGAGATCGAGATCGCGAACCTGACAGTTGTGCCACCTTCCACGCTGCAAATTGGGCATAGACTTAAGACTCTACACAGACAACTTTAGCACTGCCTCGGCCCGCTTATTGTATGCGATCTTGTGATTTCATTCTCTTTTTGCTATTATCTTGAGCGCTTCCCGGCTTGAAAATGGTTGACAACGCGACTTTGTCAAGTGGCAAGTCAGATGGAATGAGACCTCACCAAGGCCATGCACAAGAACGACCTCGCCAGGGCGATGCAAAAGGAAAACCTCACCAGAGCGATGCAAAAGAAAAACTTCACCAGGATGATGCAAAAAGAAGCCCTCACCAAGGCGATGCAAAAGTAAGGTCGCAGAAGGGCCGATACATACAGCCCCAGGTTAAGTCCCATTCCGTCAATCCCAAACGAGTTCTTAAGGAAGCACGGGCCTGCAACCTCAAGAAGCAACGCAATGACTTCACGACACGATACCACGACGAGTTCAGGAAAGAAGTGGGCAGCAACGAGAACATATTACACGAACTCGCGAACAGCAAAGATTCGTGGAGTGCTCATGAAACGAAGACTTTCCTGCCCTGGTTTCTGCGAGACTATTACGGACTTCTGAAACACGCCGGTCTCCTGCGATATCCTCCACTACATCTTGCCTTGACTGAAGAGAACCACCCATTCGTTGAAGCGGTCCTCACATTGGATGGACTGAAGAATCTACCGGAGGTCTTGGAACTTACCAGCCCGCGGGGCAATGCTCTACATGTGGCAATACAAGTCGCCTCACCATTCGTTCGTCTCATTATCGCGAAGAGCCGGTTGTCTGTCCTCGAGGGCAAGTGCGGGGAGTTTGGCGACACACCACTTCATATTGCGATGAGGGCAAAGGTTGGCACGGACGACATCAATGACGTGCTTGTGGAGTGCGAGGAATTCGAGCATGCATTCTCAAGAAGGGCTCAGGACCAAGTGCAAGCACTGGAGCCAGTTGCAACAGTCGAGCTCGAACACCGTCGTAGTTCAGATTATCGGGCTTCGTCCACAAAGGCTGTAGCGTCCGAGCCAAGTGTACAACGATCTGTAACGTCCGAGCAGAGCGTGAAGGGGGCTGTGACGTCCGAGCAAAGTGTGCGGGGAGCCGTAGCATCCGACCAAAGTGTACAGGGAGTTGTGGCGTCCGAGCAAAGTGTAGAGGGAGCTCTGGCGTCTGAACAGAACTTGGAGGGAGCTGTAACGTCCGATCGGAGTGTGCAGGGAGCTGTGGCGTCCGCGCAAAATGTAGAGGGAGGGGCCGACACCACGGAGCAAATGCCAAAGGATTCGCAACTCCAAACAGACGAGCTTGTGGAACTTTTGATTCACAAGTGCCCAGCGGCATTGCAACATCGCAACAACGCAGGAAGAACTCCTTATCAAGAGCGAGAAAGATTTATGAGGAACTCAGATGAAGTCAGGGACGCACTCCAGAACATTGCAAACGAGGACGAAGAGCCAGATAAGTGGGAGCGGGCGTTTAGGATGGTCTTCATCGAAGACTTGATTGCATCCTACATCAGATCGTATTGCGTGCACGAGTTCGATCGGGACCGCATCACGCGATGCTTATACCATCCTGGTGAAGGTAGGCGCCAAAGATTCAGATCCCGATACCAGCTGAGCCATCCTGCAGAGAGACACATCGAATTTGACCTTGCGGGTCTCCCACATCCGTCGATTCCTCAATCATACCTTGATCGCTTGGCCAATCACTTGCAATTTGAGAGCATTCTCAAATACGTTGCTTTGCCAAGAATGACGATTGAGACTCCAAAGCAACTGATGCGCTCCAAAGAGTAGGCACCCCCCATTAGACCCGCTTCCTTTGAGTGGCTAACAAGTCTGAAAAGATCTCCGAAGAAGCCTCGTGGGGGTCTGACCGACATGAAAATCATCTTCAACTGGTTACGGATGAATGACGCACGAAAGATCGTCAAAGTCATCGTCCTTGACGATGGCCCTATAGCACACTCCGACAACGCCATCCGCAAAGCATTGGGTGGATTCGATATCGAAGTGTGGGACTGGAAAAAGGTGGATATGTGTAGTGATGTGATATGTGGATCCACCGGAATCGTGAGAGAGATATCACTGTATTCATCCGGCAAAAACGCCGTGTTGATGGGCTGGGCTAGTGACCAAGGGTTCTTAGATGATTTAAAGTTCCCAAAGGTGTGTTTTAAGGCATGATACTGTTTTGCCGATGCTAAATGAGCCACAGCTAAAAGCGGTGAATCTCTTCATCAGAGAGGTAGGTTCCTCGACTGGGTTTCATAGATGTAGTTACTGACAGAGATAAGGGGCAGGAGGATCTGAAAACCTTGACGCAATACATCTCTACCTTCAAGCAACGCTTGGAGCATCGCCGAGAGATTTCAGTCAGCCACGTCCTGGATAACAACGAGGTTAGCTACGCTTCGGAGTTCCAAACTCCTGAAGCTTCGCTTCACCAGTAAGTTCTAGAAGGCAGGTCTCTGTTTCTGGGTACTGACCTTGCTAAGGGAGAATCCATGGATTAAAGTGATGAAGGACTTCGCCAGCTTCCTACGCAACATTCCGGGAGCAGGATCAAAACAAGTCAAGGTGGCAATTATAGACGACGGATTCGACGCGTCTATGGACACGATCGATGACAAGTTGATCGCAGGCGGAAAGTCGTTTTGCCCGCATCCAAACTCAACCGATCTCATGAATGCGTACTTTGTACCCTCTGGAAAACACGGGACGCGGATGGCAACGCTGATATCCCAAATATGTCCGCACATCCGTCTGTATATCGCGAGACTGGATGAGCATCCAACTCTGGACGGCGGGAGCCGCCATATAACGGCAAAATCGGCGGCAGACGTGGGTGCCCCTCCCTTCATGCCCTTCTTGATGCTAAATATTACAGGCCGTTCAATGGGCCGTTGATAGCGATGTGGATGTGATATCGATGAGTTGGACGATCGAAACCGATAGTCACGACAACAAGAAACTGATTGGGCTTAACAAAGCACTCGCTGAAGCTGAAGGAAAGGATATCCTGATGTTTTGCTCGGCAAGTGATCAGGGTCTCAGCTCGAAGGATGCCTGCTATCCTGGTGGCTCCGGCAAATGTATCCGGATCGGCGGCGCATCGAGCACCGGGGACAAGCTTGCATGGGTTCACGAGAGCTTCTTTGACTTCCTGTTTCCCGGGAAAAACATACCGTTCACGAACAGCGATGGGGCAACGCTATCCTATGAGTCGGGCAGTTCCGTCGCAACCGCTGCAGCTTCCGGCTTGGCGAGCGTTTTGCTACTCTGCGGTAGGATCGTCGATGGTCTTTGTGGAACGGTCGGGGACTCCAGAAGCTCGGCAGCGTATTTCAGGCACAGACAGAATATGGTGCAAGCTTTTCGACAGATCGCATCAAATGATCATTATCCACGGGCCGGAGATTGGTTCGAAAGTAAGTTCAAGGCATTTCTGCAGGAAGCTGAGCCTGGAGAGCCTGGAAACAATCGTCCCCTCTCCTTGGAGGTTGCCGAGGTACCATGGGATGATATTTCGAAGAAGGCCTTTGTAACTCTGGTGAAGAGACTCAAGGTAAGCTCCCGTCCTAATACATTACAGTATAGGTATCTTACGCGTCTGCAGGAACAATATACGAAACCTCAGTAGCAGGATAGCGAGGAAAAGCGCCCAAGCGGCGGATTAGAGGAGATACCTTCTGCACATGGAGGCGATGCGACCGTCTTATTGCAGCTTTGGCTTCTATTCCGTCAGTGTCAAGGACGGGATCTGCTGTAGTCCTTGTCTTGCGTTCACCTTGTCCCTGTTGCGTTGATATTGCGGTTGATCAATGATCAACTACGTGGCGCGTTCTCCCTGTCCTTCTCTTCTTCGGGGTATTGGGAAGGAGACGTATGAAAAACCTTGTTTGAGGAGAAAAGAATTGCGGTTTACAGTAAACGCGCTGAGTATTTCATGATTAATTGAGAGACATTATTGACTTCTAAGATTATGGCATGCAAGGAAAGAAGGCAAACAGCCCCAAAACGCCGTCAGACCAGCATCGCCAACCAGAATGACGACCCTCTCGATAGAACCAATGTTGAACTCCGTCTTGCACCATCTACCTGTATCCGTCCCTTCTGTGGCTCCTTACTCACATTCGACGATCCTCGCGCCCCATCGCATCCCCCTCTTCAGCAGGCTCCTCAGCGTATTCTTCACACCGCCAATAAACCCGGGATTCTGCCACGCCTGACTAGCATCCCACATCATGACGCCGCCAAAACTCGCGTACTGCGAGCTGTACTGTATAACAGGAGCCAGCTGATCCGGAGTCAGATATCCGTTGCCTGCCCCGGTACGCGCAGGCACACCCAGAAGCACCCGCACATTCGGATTCTTCGACTGGCGGGACCAGGTATCCCACTGGTTGAAGTTGAAGTTCCACTGGTCGGTTTGGCCGGGCACGTACGATGAAGCGCCGCACCCGTTGTTGTAGAACTGCACGTTCACCCAGTCGAGCGGCACGTTGTCGATGATGTCTTTGTTGTACCAGTCCGGGAAGGGGCACTGCGGGGCGGCGCTGAGGTAGTACTTCTTGCCACCCGCCCCATCCATGAGGGAGCGCAAACGGTTGCCGAAAGTCGCCATGTTGGAGACGTTGGCTTCGAAATCGAAGTCGAAGCCGTCCAGGACTGCGGTGCCGAACGGACGAAGAGCGCTGGATCCCGATTGCACGGGGCCGAAGGTGGCCCAGATTTTGTCGGCTCCTGCATTTGCAAGATCGGCGGAGGTGAAGCCGCCTTCGGTGTAAGCGTCACCACCGAGGGAGAGCATGATAGTCTTTCCTTGTGCTTGGCATGTCTTGATGTCCGCTCTGGGGTATATGTTAAAACTGAAGAGACACAGCCCAAGCAAGAGCGCCAAGCGTCTCCGAGAGGAGCGAGGAGTAACAGAGACGCTTACTCAATCTCGGGGCAAGAGAAGGTCTCCGTGCCTGGAAAGGTGGTGCATTTATCGCCCTGGTTGGCGAAATTCATGACCGGCTGCCCACCCGCGCCATTGAAACGGAGCAAGAAAGCGAGCAGGATAACCTACGATACGTTCAGCCAGTCCCTAACGGCAAGTGCGGACGGACAGGGGTATGAGCGTACATCAACATTAGAATCTGCGAGTAGTATTAGCAACTTCAAACATGCGTTGAAGGCAAGAGTACGTACCACTGCAGTAGTCTGAGAGGCGCGTCTGCGTGCTTTGCTGGCCAGCCGAGTTCTGACCCCAGTACAAGACCACATTAGACCTGCCTGTTGCACTGAAGGTGGCATGGACGGAAGCTGTAAGGCCAAGGAGTAGGGCGAGACATCGAACTACAGCCATGGCGAAAGTTTGTATGACGATAAAAGAGTGAGTTGTGGAATGCGATCGCACAATCTAAGGAAGGCTCCGGGAGAAGGAACAACCAGCAAGGTACCCAGGTGGTTGCGACTGTCGTCAACCCAACATATCTGTGCATCGATGCGCGCTTTTATACTTCTGACTTGGAAATATTATATCCCCGGGCAATGGCACAATAGACGCCGAGCCTAGGGGAGTAGGTCTCCCTCATGTCGAAGTTATCACGAAGACCGTTAGGGAGGGTGACGATAGGATTAGATTTTGTACCTGTAAAGGAAGGAGCGAGAAGACAGGTTCATGTTACTCTTGCCCTCGCCCTCGTGGATGCAGCGCAAAGGGGAAGATGTAACTCGGCGGAGTGACTTGGACATGCAGAACCCACAATCAGCACGAAACGTTGTGGGAAACAGCCCGGTGTTGCAGTCATGCGTCCTTGAAGCGCGGGGGTAGCGATGGCAGTTGCTACAACGGCTGATAGGCGAACAGGGGTTCCCAACACGCGGGAAGTCTCGAATAGACTTTCCGGGATATTCTATTCTCTTAGAAAGCGGTCGGTCCTCTGCATCGGGAGTCAGCCGAGTGCCACGTTAACCGCCCAGGCGACCGCCGCCGAAAAGCACTTCCTTCCCTCTTTCATGTCCTAAGGAAGAAGGACGATGCCTAGACCTTTCTGTAAAGGGACATCGCCCCTTGAGCTTTCAGGGACCACAAGGAGGAGCGACGCTATCCAGGCAACACTTTCAGCCGAAAGGGAGTGAACCGGGTTTCAGAAGCTCTGCCCGCATGATCCAATCAGAGGAACTCCGCTTCGGACTCGGGACCTTATCACGAATAGGCGTCCACTGCGACAGCCGCAGGAACAAAACCAGACTTCTTCCTGATTGGGCGAAATAAGCAGGGATCTTAAATCATCGGGGCGCTTAGACGATACCTTCCTGTTGTGGAAATTCCACGTGCAACCTCCACCAGAGTCACTGCAGCTCTGCTGAGGTCGGAGATGAGCCCCATCATAGTGGGAACAAGGCTGCTGAAGTTGCATTGCATGCCGGCAATGGAGAGGTCAGCGAAGTGGAGGCGAGAGCACCACCTGGCGCGGGTCAGGCAGTCGATTGCTTAGACACCAATGGTCCAGACGAGTAAGAAGGCAAATTCTCTCCAAGGCCAAGCCGCCCATCAGGACTTAGACGAATGCATTAAAGCATGGGATGGTCTAGAAGTCTTTTGGCGTGGGTCACGTGATTTGCGCTCCCAAGCGCTGTTATAGTACGTCTGCCGAACACCCAAAAGCATGCGATGGCTCGCTTATCGCAGTATGATATTTTGAGGCTCCATGCCAGCGAAATGAGCCCAAAGCACCCTGTAATCGGAGAGGTCGTCGTCACCGGGGCTATAGGCTCGTCCTATGCGGGCGTAGGCATTGCGCTCGGAGTCAACCAACAAAGCAATGATAAAGAACCAATGCATGGACGTGGCGCCTATCGGGATGTAGTAAACAGAATCGTTGTCATAGCGGGAGTCCGGAAGATCTACTCGTTCATACAAGGGCGCACGAGAAGTCCCTTCCAGGTACACGGAGGCAAACGACTCGGTGGAGGCCCGGCCACGGGTTGTAAGAGTACCGGGAAGAACTTTGCCTCGTAATACCAGCTCTGCTCTTTCGAGCGAGGACGTAAGCGGTTCGCCGGCCCAGCGTATTTGCGATTGGACAAGCTCAATCTCATTGGTGGTGAGTTGAAAGTCCGGGTACTGTGCGGGCCCGGGAAGGCTCATCCAAGTCCAAGTGGGAAATGCGCTGATCCTTCTTCGTGATGCGGGTCCGTCCCAAACTCCTCGTTCCCAGAGTAGACCGAGAGCGAGGTCGTTCCTCCATAAGCCTAGTAACGGCTCATCCTGGTTCAACCCCTGGATGAATTTTGTGAGCCCAGCAAGAGCAGCCATTCTATCTTCATCCCGCGATAACTTTCTCCGGCTATAATCGTTCACCCAGCATCCCCAGCTTCTGCGGATATCGGCGGGGCTAGAGATGGAGATCGGTAAAAAGGATTGGTCTCGAGCTCGTACAAATAGAGAATCTTCATGTCTCACTTCGGACCAGCATTGCCACACAAGCTGGAGGGTTGTAAAGTGTACCACCCTGCGAGAGAGGATGCATTCTTGAAGGGTCCAGGCGCGCTGAAACAGAAGTGACTGAAGAGGCAACAGTCCAACATCTGCCGGAAGCGAGTCGGGGAAGAAGAAAACTTCGCGTTCCTTTTGATCGTAATCGTCGAGTAACCCTGACCGCGCCGGTAGCTGAAGCTGGGCGGTGATAAAGCCACCTCTTTCCCTGAACAGACCCCCAGCACTATCCTCGGACGCGGTCGCAGCCAGGGTAACATATGCGTTGGCGTATACACTCGCCATCAACGCAGCTTCGTGATTCCAGTCCCCTTCATCATCTTGAATGATGCAGATACTGTCGATCCATAAGTACGGTATATGTAGTTGCTGACAAACAGTGATTGCCTCGCGGAAGGTCTGAGGCATTAATTGCCAAGGAATGCAGTCTTGGAAAGCCGTGAGCGATGCCTTTGTCGTTATGAGGGACATCTTTCGGGTCCCCCAGCAATGGCTGAGTGCAGCATAAAGGGATCCAGGAGGACACTTTTCAGAGTCTAAAATCAAACGGGGCTCGGCGGGTCCATAAGAGAGACCCACATCAATTAACCGTGTGGGCAATTGAGAAGAGGGTCGTTGGCAGCCTGGATGGCCTTCGTCACAAGCGGCGAGCCAGTGGGTAATCGTGCGAACAGAATCGGAGGTAGATGATCGATTCGGACTCCAGATACCGGAGCTGGTGCCTCTACCTACAGCCCGTCAGAATATAAGTCTCCACGAAGCGTTGGGGGAAAACCAAGCTGCGCGAGAAGCAACTTACCAGCATCCACGTTGCGAAGGGCGAAATGGATAGGAAAGCAGTCGCTACCTCCGTAACGACAATCAAAGAGTACAGAGCCGACACTGATCCTCCTACGATCCCCGTTGGCCCGGCTTTGCGTGACCGTCACCGTCAGTTCGACGCGAGTAGGATTGCGCGACTCCAGCCAGATCAAAGTTTCAGCGAAGGCACCGGTCTTCTTAACCAACAGATGGAGTAGAAGTTGACAACCGGAGCAAGCTTTGCTAGAGGTCTGGAGTGCCAATATGCCGCAGCTGCGATAGTTGTCGCGCACACGTCGAAAAGCTTGGTGGCAGTCCTGGCATAGCTCTCCACGATCGATAACAACATAGGCGTTCTCCGCCATTGGCATTTTCGACGAGTCAAGCAGAACGCGCAATTGCGAATAATGCCAATTGAGACTCGGTCCACAAAGTGTGAGCTTGGTGAAAAACCATCGGACTGGTGGTGCGGGCTGCCTCAAGCAGTGGCAGTGCAGCTAGCTGCCCAGCCCAGGTGCATAGGCGTGAGGCGCAGCAACTATTCCCGACTGGCTTTAGCAGCCAGGCTATTCCAAAATTAGCGGCCCTTCCTCCCTTCAACCATCGGTCGAACACTATTTCGGATCGATGAAAACAGTGTACAACACGACGCCGCTCACGGATTGGTGACGGTCGAAGACCATGAGCCACCCGTCAGGCCTCTCCTTCGATCGTCGCAGCATCGCTTTAAGCAGTTCCAGATTCTCCGGGTCGGCATTCGCCTCGACAAAACTAATGCGGCCCTGAATCCACTCCTTCATATCGACCGGTAGAAGTGGGATGGATAAGAGGGTTTGGAGTTGATAGTAAATGTGATACAGGCTGGCTGGTTTCGGAACCCCCAATGCAGGGAGCGCTGGCACGGCTTGTGGTATCTCCGCGGATTGATAATGCTGGTCAGATCTCGCCGCGGACGGTTGGTCGAACTTTTTGCGCTTTCGGGTGCTAAATGATGCGAGCTGCTCCGAGTAGTCACATAATTCTGGAACTGAGGCGCAGATTTCTCTCGCGAGGTAGAGAACCATAGCTTTTGATTCGAACTGCTGCCTTGCAATTGAAGCGCGCTCCATAGGCGAGGCGGAAGATTCTAGGATGCGGCATTGAGCGAGGATGACACGGTGCAGACGCATGCGACACGAGCGGATATTATTCCATAGGTGAGCCGTAAATCTTCTCGGATACACTGCCATTGGTTAGCTTGCGTTCGTCTTGGAGTCCGAGTGGGAGAAGCATACCGTGGTAGTGCCCGTTGTAGACTAGCTGCCCGGCTTCCTCAGACACGGAAAAGTCCTCGAAACGTCCACGCTGCGGCATTGCCTCCGCAAACTGCTTTAGTCGATCATCTAGAACCAAAGCCTTCGATATTGTAGCACTAGGCGAAGTGACGCTTCTGTTGCTAAGTGAACTGCGGAGCTGAACCAGCTCAGCTACAATGTCCAGGAAGCCGGCGTGTATAGGCGGCGTAGTCATCCCACGACCTAATTGGCTCTTTAGAGCGAAGAATTCCCGAGGAAGGGGCATGTTCTGAATCCATGAATTCATAATGACGGTCTGAACCACAGTGCCGAATAATTTCTGGGTGATATCTGTCTGCTTCCGTTGCTTCAGACACAGTGAGGCAATAGATATGGCGCCTTTGAGATGTTTGGTGAGATTCTCAAGCCCTCTTCGACCTGGCACGGTTAACACTTCGTACATTGCGAGTAGCATGACCGAAACCAGAGTCGCCTCTAGTCCGGTATAATCCGAGGCAGACGACAAGGCGCTGTTGATGTGTCGTATCGCGGAACTGTAGCTCTTCATTGCGGGATACATAAGGTCGGCGCGTTGAGTCATTTTCGCATAGCCTGCGATACCCACGGCCTTAAGACTCTGTTGAAGCTCGGAGGAGTAGAAACTATTGTGCGAGTAGAAATCGGGAAGGTAGCCAAATTGCGATGACGTCGGATCGTTACCGACATAGTTGAACATGAAGAAGTTGACGGCGAGGTCGTCCAACGGCTGATGTAAGACGAATTCTGTGAGTCGTACAGGGACGGGCATGAAAGGCGTCGCCGACGACGAGCCTGTTGAAGTTGAACCCAGCGATTTGCTCTTGTTGGCGACTTGCTGACTCTCATCAAAGAATATCAGATCCGCTATGTTTCTGTATCCAGAGCAGATTCTCTTGGCTTTGATGCACTGCCCGCATGCTGGGACAGCTCGATCGCACTATGAATAAGGTCAGTGGGCACTGTCCAGATGCAGTCCACGGATAGGGCTGGAGCTTGGCGACCCGCTGCGGCATACGCACTTTGCTCCTACGCTCTCTACATGGGCCACATGCCGTCGAAGGCTTCCCGCGATATACCATCTTGGGTAATGCCGTCCTCCTTGTCGGTCGTCATCTCATGCACGAAGATAGATCCTTCGTCGGCCAATTCAGGCTTCATAAGCCATGTATAGCTAGGTAGGAGCTCGCTAGTGAGATGGAAAATGTCCCGTCCACGCACAGCTTCGAAGGAATGGGAGGCTACGAGGGATGAGAGTGGATAGAAGCAGCGGCAGGATTCGCAAGCGGAAAGGGGGGCTCCGCTTATCGATAAGACTAATATAGACTAGCGTGACTGCTAAGCGAGACTGCACCTCCTTGAACCACATCAACGATCTTCTCAATAAGCTACATAGCCAGATAGCCTCCCAACGAACAACGCATGCACCTTTGCCCCTAGCCAGGCTTAGAAACATCGATAACGCTCGTGAAAAATGACCCGCAGCATAAAGCATCGCGCCAGTCGCCAGTCGCCATCACCAGAGTCACCCTGCAGTTATGGACATCTAACCATTGCCACCACGTTCCCCGTGGCCTCCGATCCTCAATCTCCTTGAGTAGATGCAACAGTCGGTCGCCCCAGTAATTGTACCGGATATCCTCTTCACCTTCGCGACGGTAATCGATAGTATGGTGCGCTATGCAGGCGGGGTCAGACTTCGGGAGGCTTTGTGATCGATCATGCGTTGCAGCAGCCGTCTAGATTTCGCATTCAATGGGAGCAGGGTCCTTTAAAGAAGTCGAGGGTCTCCAAGGTAAGTTTGCGTTAGATTATATTCTCAGGAGCGAGTCAGGTTTCGTACTTTAAAGAGGGCACGAGCAAGACAAACTGCCACCTTCGCTTTCCATTCTTGCCAGCAAGTGCTCCTTCCAGAGACTGGCTAAGTGGAAGTTATGGACCTTTCTGGTCTCTGGGTCGAACAGGAGATGTCTCCAGAGATTGTTGGTTTCCTGAAAAATCAAGCTATTGGGTTTACAGGTCGTCCCTTGAAGCCGGCTCAAGGTTGGAAGGCGCGCAGATCCCCAAAGCTTGAAAGTGTTGGCAAAATATCGCCTTCATGGATGTTTGCAGTGAGTCATCTTCGCGGCATAGGTTCTTGCGCAGCTCGCTATGGGATCCTCAAAGACTTCTCAACGACTCGACAAGTCATGGACATCAACGCCACGGCAAGACCAAACGCACGGGACTGGTCGACCTTAACTGATGCCACATGCCCATAGCCTCCAAAAATGCTCCTTTGCGAGTATCACGAGATGCTCATCATACTTGAGAAGATGAGCTGTATTCAGCAGATCTCCTCCGGGCCTCTTATGGCTGCTCCGCCCCCCAAAGCTTCCTCGGGCATCCTCCCTCGCAACGCCATCATTCAAAGTGGAAGAGTCGATCAAGTCTCCTAAATCTACGGCGAGGGCATCGCACCGCCAGGCAACGCCCTTCATTGCTGCATGCCGTGCGGTCTGCCCAGCCCCAAAATTTTTCATAGATTTTTCAGTTCACATGGAGGCTTGCTCAAAATGAAAAGGCTCGAGCCCCACCCCACCGTGACGTGCGGCCACAGCCATCCAGCTATCCCTCAAACTTGTAGGTTCAGCTCGCACGTGCCGCCAGAACTCGGGTTCAGCCTCGCCACGTAGTGCTGCAGATGGGGAAGGCCGAAGCAGAAACCGGTGAATGGGCCATGCCCAATCCCGTCCCTCACGTTTCATTCGAGCCAACGCAGCATGCATTTGGGCACGCCCGCAGCCTCTAGTCCATTCATAGATACCTGAAATATGCCTTGGGTTAGTGTTACTCTCCGCTTCGAAGGACGGCGGAAACCGGCCCTACTTTCCCCTTCTTCATGCCATCGCACCCCGATAAAAATATGGAGCGAGATCTCAAACCTGATGGCCGCAGGACGTATCGACGAGGAGTGAGCGATACGGGGGACTGGTCGAGCCATCGGCAAGACTAGTTTAGACTAGCGTGATCACTAAGCGAGGCTTTACCACAGAGCTTTCCTCGGGCGTGACACAAACTCCCATGCACGATCAACTCCCAAATCTATATGCCGCTCCTGCCGCCAACTACCTTGGCTCACAATACACGTTACTAACGCCGTTCAGCGCCTGAGCGCACTCACAATCAAGGCACCGGCCGCTAGCAAAGCGCCCAATATAACGCCAGCGGCCGTGACCAACATGAGATACTCCGCACCACTTCTCTTACTCAGCCATTTCCAAAATTTACCACTCTGCGCGAGCTTTGGTGTCCCAATCTCTTCGGACAGAGCAGCCCACCGTGGGCCCCAATAACACGCCTGGGTGACGTCCTCATCCTCCCGACAATAACTCGCAAGATCTGCTCCTACGCATTCTGGATCCCATCCTTTACTATTGACGAAATCCCTACTCGCTTCATCGTAAAACGGGAACAGATGACATTGAATTGAATAGAGAGTTTCAAGGGCTAGTTGACGGGGAACGATTTCTCTATCGAGCGTCAGAATATCGTCAATCGACGGGCCCACTACTCACTTAGCGCGAGACCCGCCTTCCCGTGTGCGCAATAAGCACTCCTTGAGAAATCCGGCATGATGGTAAATATGCACCAGCCTACATTTGCCGTCCAGAAGAAGATGTTTGGAGAGATCGTCGGTCCCCACCAGCTGGAGACGATGCTCCTTTTCCAAGCTATGCGCGGTCATGCCCACAAGAGCTGGGAAGTTTTCTTCGTCCAGTCGTAGTGGCTCGCCTTTTGGAATTGCCAGCGCCATGAATTCCAGTGCCGAGTCGCTTCCCCGCCAAACAAAGGGCACGAGATGTGGCCTTATGTGAGCGACGATTGAGCTTCTTGAAGAGCATCTTGTCATTGTGGTTACTCTCATGGCGAGGTCGAAAGCCCGTAACTGGTCGATTCTGTCTGGTAGCGCTTCATCGTAACGCGAGAAGTATTCCTCGATGAGCGACCCTTTCGAAGCGTTTGGCCGATCCCGAATCAAGCGAACTATATCGAGCAAGTCGTCGTGGCTTCTAAGCGCATGTTGACTCCTGAGGAGGCATTGGGGGCTAGTCCAGGAGGTGATGGCCTGGTAAAATCCGAGGAAAGGCTTAAGCTTCTGGCGTCTTCTCCAAGGGCAGGCGCCTGAAACGCAAGGAACGTTGTTTCCACATTGTTCGCAGTCTTGCCATTCCCAGAGAGTCTGACAGACTCTTTTCAAGACCTTTTCCGAGGCATTGTCGAGAGGAAACAGCTCTAGAAGCGGAGTGATATCGTCCGCTGAAGTCATGGTGTGTACGCAGAGTTTGAAACGAGAGGGCCATTGGCAGTATCTGTCCTAATGATGGTCTTACATATTCCCTCACTTTCTGCCTTGGACACGTCGGTGCTGCAGCTTTCCAAGGCTGAGTGACAAGGTAGCCAATGGGGCACGTCCACAAAGGAGCTAGCTCTGTCTGATTGGTTCCCGCGCCGTCCTTCGAGTGTGAACCCATGCTCATTAAATGAGCTATCTTCACCGGTAAGCCGCCTCGGCTGCCATTTTCTTCGCTGTTCCCCGCCCCTCGACATCCTCCAAATCTTGTGGACATTCCAACTCCAAATCCCCTCGTCGGAAGCCGCCCTGTCAGCTACTGGAGCTCCCATATAGCATATGTTCCGAGCTAATCGAGAAACAGATGACCCTCCAAGCATGAACGCCCAAAGACACTCTCGCCGCAATCCTGAGCACGGAAACTCCGCAAAGCCCTACCACGAGACGCCGTCCTCACTAAGCAACAAAACACCAACCGCACCAACACGCGATGTTTGCCCGGCGGATTCTGGCTTTGTTTCGATGTTAGAATCCAGAGAAAGTCTTACGGTGCAAAATGATAGCAAAGGCCACCCGCCAGCAAAGCAGAAAGGTCGCTCGATATCCGGGACAGAATTTTATATATTCAAGAGCGGGGGTAAGGAAGAGGCACGGAAGCACTACGATAGTGTCAGCCCGGCCATTGACGCTCTCCTGGACCGCGAGGTTGCAGAGAAGGGCCATGATCCTTCTTGTGCTATGATCTTGCGATTGGCAGTCATCGGCAAAACACAAGAAGACGCGCGCTATTGGGTCGTCGTGTTCGGTAGGCCCGAGCTGGAGGAAACAGTTCGCACTTTCTTCGGCTCGGCACAAATCGCCCCCCTCCTCGACCCTTCTGACGCTCCCAGCCTTCCTTTCATGTTTATTGCTAGGAACCCGACGATGCGATCCGCTCTCCTCGATGTTGACGTCTGCTGTCATGACTCATTTGGGTCTAATTGTACGACCTACTGCGGCGCTCCAATACTGCTGAGGGCTGGAACAAAAGGCACCCATCGGAGAACAAAGCGACAAGCTACTTTTGGAGGAGTCATTAAGGTTACCTATACTGACGGTGATTCCCGAATGTATGGGTTCACTGCTGGACATGTTATTCAAGACCTGGAACGGCAAAAGGATGCTTCGGTTTCGGAAACCGCCGAGAGTAATCCCCCAGGGGCTGGCGCTTTTGCAGAGGATGCTTGGATATGCGAATACAACGCATTGGGCCATGTTCTAGACCCAAAGCGGCTGCCAGGTGTAGCCGCGGGATGTGCGAAGCCATCCCATGACTGGACGCTGTTTGAAGTCGAAACTCCTCGGCCTAACGACGCTCTCTCTATCAACCCCTATGAACAACTAGCAGCAGGCGGGGATAACCTCGCGCGTGGAATCCTGGGCGTAGCACGGCCGAAATTTCACGATGGGCTCTCGGAAGAAGTCTTACTGCTAGGGGGTATGCAGGGGATCCGCCGCGGCGAGTTATCCAGTCTTCCAGCACGCATATGGGTCAGCCTGAGCGAGGGATATGTCAGCGCATATCCGCTCGAGCTCCAAGACGGCACTAGTAATGTTCACTCTCTGTGGCCCGCTCACCAGCCCGCTAACATTCTGCGTGCAGTTGAAGATGGGGACTCTGGCGCTTGGATAGTCCACCATGCCAGCCCAGAGCTCTATGGCCATGTAGTCGCCACTGACGCCTTTGGGGACGCATACATCATACCCGCTCCAGATACGCTTGAGAACATCAGGGAATGCACCGGAGCTGTCTCCGTCACACTTCCTGATCGTCACGATTTCACATCTACGGAGCCTGAGAGAAACCACACCGAGCAGGCCACTTCACATCTCCCGCCAAGCTTTGAGCAAGGCTCTCTTCAGGACAGGTACATCTCGGATAGCTCCATCCACTCAATGAAACTGCACAAATCCTTCATTGGCCGCAAAGAATATCAGCACGATCACAGGAAAGCCTGGCCGGAGTTCTCCAATCGTCGCTATGGCCTTGAAGACAAATCCTATGTTCAATTTAGAAGAGAAATTGGCGAAGATGGCGATACCCTAGACATCTTCTTAGGCAGAGACAGCTTCGATTCCCGCCCTTCACCTGCAATCGACGACATTGCACAATTTTGTAGGGGCATTTCTGTGCAAGATGTCACCCTAGGGGCACTGTTCCGACGGCCTCGACGAGCGGCATGGCTCGATGACCGTAGCGAAGTTCTTTCATCGCCCGAAGTGGCCCGGACCTTTATGGGCCCATTGACCGAAGTGGCCCGGATCTATAGGAACCCATTGACCGCAAATGAACTGCTTGAGCATTTGCGGAGACCTGTGAGTCGCCGCACGTTTTAGGCAAAACTCGCAGCTAATAGACGCAATCTAGCGTTACGGGTCGGAAAACCTTCCAGATGCAGACAGGCGACTTATGTATTTTTTTCTCTCCAGTCCTTCTTGAATTGGTCTAAACAGTGCTGATTCTATCTAACAGTTACATCAGCGACCTCGATCCAAATTATATTCTGGCGCTTGCGGAGACGATTCCATATCATGCGAGAAAGCGGCTGAGAGACTCTATCTGGAGGCACCTGAGTCTTCAACATTCCCTCACCATCCGAATTCATGTATGGCAACTCTGCACCTGTGTAGTTATTTGCGTTAACTAGTTATTAGACAGAGCATCACTTCTGCTTCACATTTCAAATCCCTTTCTTTGCTCTAAGAAAGATGAACTCTCCTGAAATGCGTTCTAGCATTGCCAGATCAATCCGCAAAAGAGGATCAACGGACCTATCATTTCTGGACATGGGATCTTATGAACTCTACGAAATGCATTTCTCTCTGACCATCGTAGGTAGAGATGAATCACGATGGGATGCCTACGCCTTCGAACATCGTGAGCCAGACGACGAGTTTGGGCAGACGATAGATGAGTTAGCTGAGGACCCCGATATCATGATGGAGGACCCGGTCATCGGTAGCGTTGAAGAAGAATCCTGCGATGCAAACCACCCAATTTGGAGTCCGCGGAACTACTATATTCGAGTTACAGAGATGCGGTCGAAGCAAGTCCTGAAAGAGTGGACTCATTTGATACGGAAGCTGGAGCGCACCATAAAAGTACGAATACAACAGCCCCCCTTCCTAATGTGACAGAATTTTCCGCTAACTTCTGAATTAGATTCGCCATCACCCACATGCACTATTCTGTCAATCATGCGTCAATCCTCAGCCGGCGGAGACGGAAAGCAGCAAATTGGCGTTGGAATGGAGCAGCCAAACTCTAGATTTACTCCAACGCCTTCGAATACCATTGAAACGTACGATACATCACTGGAACAGGTTTAGTGCTTCGGACGGAGATATATCTTATCTGCTGGACCTTTGTCGTGAAGAATTGAGACTGGAGAATATCAGGGAAAATTTCGAGGCCCTGATCGACCTTGAACAAGACCTAGCCGCGCTAGAAGATTACTGCAGCGGGAAGCAACATTCAGTCCTACAAACCGTCCATCTCCTTCACGCTATGCATGAGACTTCGAAGGAGAAGCATCGTTCAGCCGAATTGACGGTATTGGTACGTTTCAAACGTCCACCCCACAGGGACCAAGCTCATACTGACGCTCTTCTCCTACTGATTAGCTCATCAGTCCAGTAGCCTTAGCATCCGCCTTCTTCTCGATACCCTCTCCTGTCTTCTCGTTCGAGAGAAATTCCACGACCTTCGTCGTCGCCGTTTTTGTCATTTTTCTAATTCTTGCTCTCTATTTCCCGCTTACACGCGTGCTTGTTGGCTTCAAACAATGGTCAAATTGGAAGCGCGGAGTCTTGAGATGGGTGTGGGAAAGAAAAGCGGGAAGATGGATGTTGATACGCGTCGCTCGAAGATTGGGTCGATCGATCAGGGTTCCCGAAGAATTACTTGACGAGAAGCAAGCGCCGGCTCTTCCCTTTGCAGCTTGAATGGATCTGGACACAAGGTGTGCACGGTAGCCTCCTCATTGCATATGTTGCTAGAGTCTCGAAGCATTCCGAAAGGTGGTTTCGACATTAGTTCTATAGTGTAGCGGTGGGACTTCCTTGATGGCTAGAGCAAACCGCCGGATTCTCTCCATATCCGGCCGGCATATGGAGGCGACGTATGCCTTCGATCCCGAGAAACACTTCCTCTCTATACCCCAAAAGCTCATAGAATCTTTCCTTGCGGCCATTCCTCAATGCGCGCTCGCTGAACCGCATACCACGTGTCGTCCTCGAACAGGAAGCGCAAATACAGGAGATACTCGTCCGGATCCTCACCAGCACACTCTGCCGGCACTGTCCAAGCCCCATCCGCCCCGACTCTCGCATTTTTACAATCCCATATACCGAGTCGATCCCTTAGTTTGGTAAGACAACGCTCGTGGTTAAGCCTGTTGATTTCCGAGTCGTCCTCATCTAGCCATAACCGCACACTTGTCAGCTTCACCATTGGCCGAAGGTGTGTAAACTCCTTGAGCGCTTCCCAGATCGGCTCGTTGGAACCTTTGATCCACTCGTCATCGTCCTCATGGACGTGCGTCCATTCATCTTGGAAGGGGACGTCGGCGTGACTATCATACTGCCAATCGGGGGGGATAATGATCGTAAGGTGAGAAAGGGCGGGCAGTGCTGCGAGGGCTTCTAGAGCATCTCGTGCGAGTTGATCCCAGTTGGACGTCCCGTCGTAGCTAACGAGGGGTTCTTCAGACGTTCCCACCCACAAGCTACCGTTGGAGATGAAGGGACGCACTCCGAGGAATGGGACGTGAATAGCCACCTGTTTGATCCAGCAGGTGTGGTTTCCAATACTACCCAGGAAGGCTGGGACGTGTAGATGACCGCACTGTTGGGCGAAGCGAAGCTCGTTTTCGCCATAGAGAACTGACGCGGCCTCGGCGTGGACCAGCTTACAGGTGCGCAGGAGCTGGCCAGCTAGTTTCCGAAGCAAGGGGCTGGCGAAAATGCAGAGCCGGTATACCTCATATCGGATCTCTGCAGGGAGATAGAGAAATGGAAAGTAAAGTCCAACCTATGTATATCAGGTATTAACGCTAGTGCATGAGCATGCATGCTACTTACTCGTTTTCGTATATTTAGTCGCTCGTTATATAAGACCGGATATGGCATGTACGGCAAGAGATCTTCGGAAGTGTACATGAGTGGAGGCGGAGGGAACACGGGTAGCAGCTCGCCATGCTCATCCTCTTTCCAGCCAAGGGGACCATCTTTGAAAGGTTTCTTTGCGAGTATTGGTCCGTCAACTAGGTGTTGGAACTTCCTTTTCTCTTTGTGGCGGCGGCGGCCCATAGCAGATTTGAAGAGTTGTTGAGTCGTGTTTGGGTTGAAGAAGATGAGGAGTGCGAGCAATTCGAGGGCGAGAAGAAGATCTCATATATAAAAGAGAGAAAGAGTATCATGTCATGGGAGCTATTTAGCCTCAAGGCCCGCTTTTGATCAATTCTTTAGGCACTAAGCGTTCCCTTCCCTAGAAGGGGTAATAGTAAATCATCATAGGGCGGTCGCGCTCCTGCACGGACGTTAAGACTTCATACATTATATAAGCCGCTCTCCGCATCCGGAGAGTTCGAATCTGCTCCCCACCTAATTGTCTATCAACCTCGAGGGCCGCCGTCCCAATTCAAGCTCGCGTTATTTTTTTCTCGACAATGGCGCGCCGACATCGCAAAGTCAAACATACCTCAAAGGACATTAAAGACCTTCTCGATAGTCCAACGCTTCACCACAAAAAGACTTCGAAACAGCAACCGTTGGAATGGGAGGAAGATTCGGAGGGAGACCTTCAACCGGTATTCCCCACAGTCGTCGAGTACAAGTACGATTCGAAGGACCTCGAGCCGTATAACAAACTCAACCTGCTGCATCAGGAGAAGAGGGATATACAGAAGCTCGTCAGTACAGACTATTCTTACCAAAGTCGCTCAGTCAGCTCATGGAAATAGGTCGAACCACCACCATTTCCATTTCTGAAGTTGCCCGCCGAAATCCGAGTACAAGTCTATCGCTACTAGCTGGTCACATCCGATTCATACCCCAAGGGAACCGATTCTGGGGGGTAGATAAATACCAAGTCTTCCCCTTACACGTGTCGCTTCTATGCAAGCTTATTCGGTCCGAGGCCGCGCAGGTATTCTACGGAGAGAATGAGTTCCGATTCGCAAAGCAGCTTCGACACCTTTCCCTTACCGCATGGGCACGGAATATCGGCGATTTCAATGCTGGCTGGCTGCAGACCGTGACTATTTGCACTCCTTTTATCGGGAAGAAAATAAAATACCATTTTGCTATACGATGGCTCAACTGCACTTGCGAGTACCATCTTGAACACTATGGCTGGACTAAATCCCTGCCGAGGAAGTCCCAGTTCCAGTTCCATGAGAAGTTCAACGCGCTGGTTGGATTCCTCATGGAAGCGCCAAGCTTGCAGCGGCTCAATCTTGTTCTGCCCTGGGATTGGCAGTACTCCGCTCGCCTCGACAAGATACGTGCTGAATATGGACCAGGCAGCATGGCCAACGAGCCTATATGGACGGCGTTAGAGAAACTCTTGTGCGCCAAGCGATCCCTAGTAGTCACGGTTATCCGGTTATGGTACGACGAATCAGACCTCTGGGAAAATGAGCTGAACCACGAGCGACATATAAAGAAGCTTCGGCAGCGATTAGGGATCTGGAACTCCCAAATGCAGCGAGTTGATGACGCCTGGTGTTATCGGGGCCGCTATGCATATTGGGAAATGCCGCCCAGTATCCGTGAAGGGCATCTGGAAGACGTGCTGCTAGACTTACGCTTTTTGTTCACGGATGAGACTTGGTATGAGGTCGAGCGCGCGGGGTACGAGGATGGAAGTCGATGGTTAAAGACGGCACAAGGATGAGGAGATTCAAATGTGCCGCACACATGGATCATGCCTCTAATGGATTGTGTCCGAAGGTAGATCAGGTCGCGGTGCGTAGTAGACTATCTCAAGTTTTACCTAGATACCTAGGTAGAGTCTAAGTTGAGATCTACACTATTCTCGATCCGGACTAGCGCATAGCAATGTGACCTCCACCTCGCCTACAAAGCTCCTAGCCTCCCCACAACCCATTGTCAGTTACGCAGCATTTCAGCGTCTTATACTCTGATCCACGCTTGAATTCCGGAAAAGGACCTAGCAAGGTACCTCAGTGTCCAGCTTCGTGTAGCTCCCGCCCGAACAGAATGAGGGGTCGCAAAAGATATCCGAGGTAACGAGACGTGATCTAGAGTTCCCCTTGTGGCTTCATATCTGAAGGAAGCGTTGAAATACAGCGACTCATTCATCGGGAAAGGCGTCCCGGAAATGACTCCCGCAATTCGAGACCCTACCCCAGACTCTCTCCGCATTGGTCCAAGCTTCCCGAAAGCTCTACCCTAGAGCCCCAACCCGCCGGAAAATGACTTCCATGATCACCAACGCCGACCACTCACAGGGCTGCGTTCGGTTACTTCTATCAAACCACCTCTGCTCACAGGGTCCGATCGACAAGGCTCTAAGCTCGATAAGCTCACGCAAGGGAACACAGGCTACGCCTCGAGCATGCATGCTATGGAGCTAGCGAAACGTATTTCCAGTGGACCCCAGGATATATCCCATGAGGGATCCGCATCTCTGGTTTACTTTAAGCGTGTTCCCTGCGCATCCTTCAACCTTTTATCGACTACAACCGTCAAATCTACTTGAGGCCTGAGGCCCAGCCGCCGCCACCATGACCGCAGCCGAAGAGAAACCAGAGGTTGACCAGCAATCCGCTGAAGTAGCCAAAACCTCTGGCAGTCTGAAAGAGAAGGATGCCGAGAACCCGATGGCTGGGTACATTCCCCAGGCCGACGAGGAATACAACGTCACGTTGAAGACATGGTGTGTTGTGCTCGTAAGTTGCCCTTCCTGCGCATCGCAAGCTTCAAATAGCTTACGCGCCGTGTAGATTCTATCCATGTCCTACGGCATCAGTTTCTGGATTGTGCCTTCCATCAGCGCTTGCCAGACGGTTACTGCGACGCAGCTCGGCGATCCGAGCGCCGCCGCCTTCTATGTCTCGCTGTACACGATGACGGTTACTATCGCTTTCATGGTCTGCGGAGCGAATAGTGATCTGTTTGGGCGTCGGTGGTTCATTGTGGGTGGGAATGTGATTCTCTTTATAGGCTTCATCGTTGGTGGTTCTGCGAAGAATAACACGGCGATGCTAGCGGCGATGTCCCTGATCGGATTCGTAAGTCAACTACAAGCTTGAGCAGATGAGAGACTAATGCAGCGCGAAGGGTGCCGGGAATGCTCAGCTCGCAGCGTTCGCTCTACCAGAACTCCTTCCGAACAAGTGGCGCGCCGCCGCTATCGTGCTTGCTGATGCCGGAGTGTACTTCGCGGTCGTAGTCGGACCTGTTGCAGGACGCTTTGCGGCAGAGCATGGTGATTCATGGCGATGGCTGTTCTACGCACCGGCCATCACCGTGTTCTTTAGCTTTCTCGGCCTCTACTTCTTCTACTTCCCTCCGAAGCATCCCCGAGGTACGTATCTTGCTTCCAGTCCCAGCGAGCACGTGCAATATACTGATCACGCCCAGGTCTTCCCACAAAGCAAGCCTTCCGCGAGCTAGACTACGTCGGCGCCCTCCTCTTCATCCTCTCCGCGACCCTCATCCTCGTCGGCATCGTCTACACCACGACCCTCCCATCCAGCGATCCGAAAGTCATCGGCACGCTCGTCAGCGGCTTCGCATGTCTTCTCGTCTTCGGCTGCTGGGAGACCTTCGCTCCTCTCAAGCAACCGCTCACACCTCCTCACGTGTTCACCCGCGACAAGGGGCGTGAGCTCACCTTCCCGTTCATCGTCGGCTTCGTCGTCACCATGTTCTACTACGCCATCAACGTCATCTATCCGACGATGATCTCCGTCTTTTTCACCGACGCGACGACAGACTTCAAGTATGGCATCGTGTTGACGTTGCCGCAGAACCTAGGTAAGAAAGAGCACTCAAACTCTTCGACTAACAGGTTATCAGCTAACAACAAAACTAGGTCTCTGTTTCGGCGCCGCCCTCCTCACAATCTTCGGCCGCAAGATCGGCCACTGGAAATGGACACTAACCGCCTCCGTAACCGTGATGGTCGTCTTCGGCGCGCTGCTAGCGCTCGGGAATCCGAACAGGAAGGGCATGATGATCGCGTTTGTGTTCCTCGCCGAAACAGGCTTCGGATGGGCGCAGTACCTCTCCATTGCCTTCATCCAGTTCGGCGTGCCGCAGGTCGAACTCGGTATCTCTGGCGGTCTGGCCGGCGTGTCGCGCTTTGCCGGAGGAGCGATCGCTATCTCAGGTACATCTCTGTCTTCTCGCGTACATTTAACCCCCCTCTGCTAACCATCAAATCTCCAGTCTACACCACCATCCTGACAAACGTGCAATCCAAGCAAGCCGCCACGCTCGTCCCGGCCGCCGCCATCGCCGCCGGTCTGGCCCCCTCCAGCGCCCCCGCGCTCCTCGCCGCGCTACCGCTGGGCGCCTCCGCCCTCGCGCAAGTCCCGGGCATCACGCCCGATATCATCGCTGCGGCTGCTGCCGCCTTCCAGCAAAGCTACGTCGTGGGGTTGCGGACGACGGCGCTGAGTAGCCTTAGCTTTGGCATTTGCGCTATCATCGCGTGTCTGTTCTGTAATGATATCGGGCATAAGATGGATGATAAGATTGAGGTGTTTTTGGAGAACGATGAGAATGCGGATAAGAATAAGTATCATTGAAGAGGTTTTGCGGGGTTGGATTAGGGGGGTTGTATTGTGCGGGGATTTGGGGGCTTGTGGTGGTAGATGTGGTGCATGTGATGAGGATGGGCTCGGAGAAGCTTGCTTCAGGCATACGTATTTAGTCCTCGAATGGAGAAGAGAAGTTTTATACTTGTTCTCGTAGGCTCAGAGTGAACTTAGCTACCGCATCACCGTGCGCTAGGCAGATCATACCAACTGCTTCTAACCTCGGACGGTCGTGTACAGTACCTTAAAAAGATATGTTGCAAACCTCCGGCCGATCCGAGACTCCTTTCTGAAGACCTCTTATGCACCGCCCGTGGCATTTTTACACACCTGCGCATACAGCGCTTGTCTCCCAGCAAGACGGCAGGTGGGGAATTTTGGGCGTATGATGAAAAACTGTTTTGGATGTGGAAGGAGTGTTTGGGCATGCTAGCTTTGGACGTGGCTTGGGCTGGTGAGGAATGAGTGGAGGCGCGGTTCCGCAATGCGACGAAGAGGGTAGTGTCGTAGAAGTCTCTTCTCTTGAGATAGCTCTTCCATTTGTTTGTCAACCTCAACTCCCACCAATGCAACCTCTTCCTAATATACATCCATCCTACAGTCAGCTAGCTAGCCAGCCAGCGAAAGAACTGTACAATATCCCCTCCCCTCATCACCGAAAGCTCGCCGTCCCGGGCACGTCCTTAATCTCCTCGAACTTAGTCCCCATCTTCACAATCGAGTATCGTATCAGCCGCGGATCCAAGCTCATCGTTCTCCTCAGCGCATGCTGTGTCCGCGCGCTCGCATCGAATCGCATGATGAAGTGGTGGCCGACGTGGTGCGTCGTTTGCAGCTTCTTCGCCGGCTTGGGCAGCAGGAAGGTGCCCCAGTTGGTGACGCCGCGGACGACGCCGTTCTTCTCGAGCACGATTTTGCCGGCGGTTTTGGCGATTCTGCGAGAGTTAGAGGGGATGCGCCGCGGTAGATGAGGGATGGAGTCACTCTTTGACTTCGGAGAGGCGGCCAGGGCGGACCTGGATCAATCAGCATGGACAGAAATTGCGTGAATGGATGCGCATACCACTCCTATCATCTCATACAGCATCTTGGGCGGTTGACGTGCGGTGCGGCGCCTGTCGTTCCAGTCCGCAACTTTTGGAAAGTCGATCGGAGAAAAGAATGCCAAGCCCGCTAAGCCCGTTTCGAGCATCGCACCCGGCGTTCGTCATATCACAGCTCGTAGCAAGCTCAAGCTCCTCCACTCCACTTCTCCCTCACAACACTACCACAGCCTTCGAAATGGCCGCACACTTCTCCGTCGCCCGCGCAGCGCGCCAATTGAGCTCCTCCGCCGCTCGCAGACCCTCTGCCTTTGTGTGCCAGCGCTGGCAGCGCCCTGCGATAGTCGAGCGACGGCTATTCTCGGGATCCGCCGCAGGTCAGAATTTCGAGATGTAGCAATTGGGGCAGAATGGGTGCTGATTTTGCGCAGTGAGGGAGAAGAAGTACACAGAAGACCACGAGTGGATTGAGCTTTCCGCAGACGGCAAGACCTGTATGCTTCCGAATTCCCACCTACATTTCCACTACACTTCCCTCCCACTTCTAAAGCGCAAACCTAACCGCTCCCCCAGGCACCCTCGGCATCTCCGAATACGCCGCCAAAGCTCTCGGCGACGTCGTCTACATTGAGCTCCCGCAAGTCGAAATGGACGTGGCCGCCGGCGACGCAATCGGCGCCGTTGAGTCGGTAAAATCCGCGTCCGACATCCTGACCCCCATTGGCGGCACCGTGACCGAGGTGAACGACGCGCTGCAAGAAAAGCCAGGGCAGATCAATAAGGACCCCGAGGGCGAGAGTTGGATTGCGCGGTTGAAGGTGGAGGGCGAGCCCGAGGGGAAGATGATGAGCAAGGAGGAGTATACTGCGTTTACGGAGGAGGCGTGAGTGTGGGCATGGGGCTTGGGTGGGAGGCGGCATGTGCGGGGGATATTTCAACATCCAGTGGATGCTATGTTCAACAGATGAAGCCAATTCCGAGCCTTATGGAGTTTCGACATTTTTCAGAGGTTCTTGAGAGCACGATAGTGATCCCTGGGTTGCGAATCGCATTCTGACGGAGCATATCAAGTATTAACACTACAACTATCCAGAAGCACGCTAACCATACAATTCCTAGAAAAACACGGCCCCAATCATGCACCTCTACCCCCAACCAACCAACCTACTCCTCCTCCCCCTCCGCAATCTCCAACACAACCTTCCCCCTCGCATGCCCACTCGCCGTCTTCTTAAACGCCTCCTCAAACTCCTCAATCCTCCACACACTATCCACACTCCCCCTCACCAGCCCGCGTTCAATAAACTTCCCAATCTCCCTAAGTTCACTTCCCCTACTCTCCATCACAAACCACGCCGTCCTCACGCCCGGCGGCTTCCCGCCCTCGGGCCCGCCAAACCCTGGCACAACACTCACATACACGCCGCCCTCCGCCCGCACCGCACTCCACCCATCCCGCATCGCCTTGCCCCCCACGCAATCAAACACAAGATCAAACTTCCCCTCCTCTCCCCCGTGGCCAGCGACCCACTCCCGCATCGAAATCTGCGTGTAATCAACAACCTCATCCGGCCCCATGCTCAACCCCTTGAGGAACGCCTCGTTCCTCCCGCTCGCCGTCCCCGCCGTCCACGCCCCCGCCAGCCTTGCGAACTGCACCGCCATCATGCCCACGCCCCCCGCCGCGCCGAGGACCAGCACCCTCTTCCCGCTTGCCTGGCCGCCGACCACTTTCCCAGCGGCGTCGACGTGCGGGACCGCGTCGGGCGTGTACTTCCCCGTCAGCAGCCCGTGCTCGAACAGCGCCTGCCACGCCGTCAGCGCGCTCATGGGCACGACGGCCGCGTCGCGCATGCCGAGCCCTGTGGGCACGCGCGCGGCTTCGCTGGGCTGGATGGTGGCGTACTGGCGCGCGGTGCCTTCGCGGCTGGCCTCGATGCGGCCGTAGATCGCGTCGCCGGGGGAGAAGGGCGAGTTGGGGAGCGGGGTGAGGATGGTGCCGCTGACGTCGTAGCAGGGGGTGTGGTGCGTGGGCCAGTTGACGAAGGGCGCCCAGGTGAGCTCGCCGTTGGTGATGGCTGTGGAGTGGACTTTTATTATGTGTTCGTCTGCGGAGGGGGACGGGACGGGCGCGGTGGAGGTGAGGGATAGGGCGTTGGTTTGCGTGTTGAAGATTAGGGCTTTTTGGGTGCTGGGGAGGGTGGGCGCGGTGGTGGTGGACATTGTGCGGTTGGTAGGGCGGTAGAGTGGTGGTGTTGGTGTTGAGGGCGTCGGAACTGTTTGTATCGAAGGGATAGATTTGTTGTTGGTTAGAGTTGATCGGAGAGTTCGGAGGAGAATAGATGGGCTGGTGGTCATGCTGAGAAAGGAGATGGAGCGGGAGTAGATGAGCGCGTTTATATATACTTCCCGTTTCTACGTAGTCGTGAAAGGATCTTGATCAAGATGAGCGCTCGTTCATAACGCATACCGACCCCCGAGTCACCGACACGATGCCGTTTTACGGCAACTCTCTCTCCCTCCTCTATTAACTAAGCAAACGGCATCCATTCCGTCGCCGCATACATAATCAGCCAAGTCTACCATGCCCCTGCAGGTAGCCCGCCTTACAACAGGGCATAGCGCGATGTACTCTCCGTCATGCAGGTAATCGCAGACGCTGAACAGCGAACAGCGAACGCGAGCGAAAGCGAGACGCCAGGAAGCAGTTCCGCGCGGAGAAAGACGTTCGGTCAAGACCAAAGGCCGGCAACAAAGAGTGAGTAAGCGGCACGCGGTGGATAGTGCAGTAGCCAAGCTTCGGCATCTCGGATGGTTTCGCAAGCGCGGAACATGGGATCGGATCGCAGAATACGATGGCCTTGGCGGGGTGGACATTCTCCGCGGCGAAAATAAGTAGAAGGAAGAATAGAATAAATCGAGACTGCGAAGATGCTTTTGTATTAACCAAAACTGATGATGGAGCTCTGCAGGTAGAGTCGAACATGGGTGTCCTCTCCTCCTATGAGCGATGCCGCTAAATGCAACCTTTCCCAACTACGAGAACATATTCGCGCGCTTCGTCTTCAAGGTCGAAGAATCTTCATACTACGAGAGAGGTCAGCACATCACACGTTTCATGGGAACAAGGGGACAAACATACCTCCAAAAAGCCTGTAATCTCCACCAACACAGTAAAACAATCCACTAACTCACTCAAATCTTGCGCCATCCTTGCATCCCCACCCAGCCCCGCGCCCACATTAACACTCCTCTTGAAAATCGCCACCATGCTCTGCCTACTCTCCTTCAAAAACTCCCTCCCCTGGAACACTGTCTGATCATTCTGTCTCCCCCTCGCAATCACCGCCGCGTTGATAACGCGCAGCACAGCGAGCATGAGCTCGTAGTACTTCTTAAGCGCGTTGGGGTTGTCGAATTCGAGGCCGATGTCTGGGTCGATGTCGAAGATGCGGGATTCGCGGACGGCGGGGAAGAGGCCTGCGTTGAGGACGTAGGCGGCGCCGAGCCGGGTCTGGCAAACGCGGAGCATGAGCGCGAGTGAGGCGTCGTAGTAGGAGAGGAGGAGGGGTATTTGGGGCGCCGCGGCAGCTTTGAGTTCCGAGGGGATGTGTTTGATGTTGTCGACGAGGACGCCGACGAAGTTTAGCGAGACGAAGGACTCTAGGATGTATTTGGACTCCTGCCGCGCGGCGACGGTGACCAGGGCGCTGAGGAGCAAAAGCGCGGATACTTTGCAAGTCCCTTGCCCGCCATAGGCGTCGTCGCATATTACCTCGAGAAGATGGCTGCCGCAGTTCTTCACTGTGTTGAGAGTGTGGCGTCCAAGGAGAGAGCCTTTGGTTGCTTTCTCGAAGGTACCCTGGACGTAGCGGAAGCAGATCTGGTAACAGTACTCCCTAAGCTCCGTGGTGGAAATCGCGCTGTAGATTCCGACGAGCGCAGCGCGGAAAAGCTGAGAGAGTCGATCGTTCGCGAAGTCTCCGTTTCTTGTCTTTTCGAAGGCCGTAGACTCAAAGTCGATTTTCCGAATGAGCGCCTCTGCGAGGCTGGCGAGCTGCAGGGCGGTATATAAGTCGGCGTTATACGAAAGCTCAAGCTTAGGTAGGATGACCTGAAGGGTCTGGAGGACAAAGGAAGTCCGCGAGCCGACGTCGAAATCGCATGCGTGAAGCGTTACCATCAGTAACTGGACCCAGGACTGTAAGATATCCTTGTGATAGCGGATTAGCTGAGCGCGTCGGTTCCAATCTGTAAAGATGGCTATTAGTAGATCGGCCTCTTGCAATGCCTGGAGCTCCTCTTGCTCGTCTTTAAACGCTTTATCCTTCCTCCAATACTTCATTTTCAATAGCATGACCTGTTCCAGCAACGGAAGCGAGTAAACGACCACGCCGTCCTTTTCCTCTTGGCACGTGGCCAGGTTAACTCCTTCAAAGAATTTGTGCTGGTCTGGTACGCTTCGTTCAGGGTAATTGAGCTCAATAAAATCGAACAGGTCGAATATGGTGGCGTTCGGGACCGGGTCTTCGCCAGGCCGAACAGTAGTACCGAGGAGTACAGACTGTATTCTTGATCTCATAGTGGGCATCCCATCTTTCAGGGTCAGGCGCAACTCTCTGGATTCGTAGTCCAAGAATGCGGCACGCCGTTGCAGGAAATTTTGTAAGGCCAGCGCGGGACCTTCGGAGAAGAACTTAGATACTTCTCTGCTTTCGAGCTCTTCAAGGCCTTGGGCAAGTGACACTCCATCCCACAGAGTGTCGGAATTGATAGGAATCAGGGACGGCGCCTCTATGAAGAGTAGTTCGTTAATTTGCAGCTCTTCCATGACAAGTCCGCTGGTGAGGGGAGATCTCCACAGTCTCTGCAAGACGCTCCAGCACCCAGTCTTGACGGCCGAAGTCCATGAGCTAAATGCCACTCCATCGTTGTCAGGATATTTCACGGCCAGCACGAGGATGGCATGGAATAGAGAGCTTCCGTTTGCCCATAAACTGTCATCTGCAATGCGAACTGTGGTGCTGCCGCATGAGAAACCAAGAAGGATGTGCGCAATGGTGGGTCTCTGGGACACCGCGGCCAGACAGCTGTTGAGGAAGTCCAAGATCTTGATCTTGATGACATAGCCCGACGCCTCTTGTTCGGCTTCAAGCTCTTCGTTGCTGAACTTCATCAGACTTGAGAGTGAGCGTCCAATCCGCTCGCACTCGTTATCCTTCTCCAGTATGCCCACAATCTTGCTACGGCCGGACCGCTGGCCAAAGCCGGCGGGCGATACAGCGAGCTTTCGGGATGATGCCATTTTCTCAAGCAACTGCAGTGACGCAATAGTGAGCGCTTCGTGACCAGTGCCGCAATATAGACCGAGGTCAACAATTATCTGAAGGTTGTTCAGAATGGCGTCCTCAAAAGAGGCGAGAGAGAGGTTTGAGACGGGAGTATGTTGAGTCGCAGGCTGCTGTTTGAGGACAGGTCGGACAATGTCGAGATAAGTAGCCTGCAGTCTCATTACCAGGTCCATGACCTCGATACTTAGCATTAGCGACTGTACCAATGGTGAGTCTGTGGGGGCTGCATCGACTTCGTTGACATCGTGATGAGAGGATGCGAAAAAAGCCCTGAGGACCTTGTCATTGAACAACCATTCCATGACTCGCGTAAAAGGGTGGAGGGTAACATAGACGGCGAGAGAAGAGGGGTCGATGACCGCATCGACTGGAATGCTTGACTTGTTCGCAAACACGACGAGGTTCTCGTTGAATGTCTGCAGGCACGTAGCCATGAACCGCAAGCAAGTCCACCTCATTACATTGCGCTGCAGTGGCTCTTGCACCTCTATGCTGCGCTCAGCGAAGACTTGTTGCATAACAAAGTCGACGTATTTCTCGATCCCAGGCATTCTTCGAGCCGAGCCAAGGCTTTCCGGGAAGGGAATGCAGTCGTTGAGGCCCTCATTTTCCGGGTATGGTTCAACGAGAGATTGAAGCAGGCGGATGAAGGCGATCGATTCATCAAAGCCGTCAGCCAATGTCATCCAAAACTCGTCGCGCGGAAATGGGCTCAGCACGCTGTTCTGCTTTGAGGTCACGTAGAAGCCGGAGACAGTCCAATCGTCTAGATTGTTCCAGACGGCGCTTGCCCGCAAGGTGTCTTTGCCGACCAGTAGTGCCGAGACAGCATCAAACGCGGCCGCTCGTAGGCCGCTTTCCACCTTGTCTGTGCATAGACCGAAACAGATACCCGCCAAGTTGTAGTCCTGAGAGTCCAATAGCCAGTTCCGAGCAGTCAAGCTTTCTCTGCAGAGATGTGCAAGCAAACGGAGGTAGCTTTCAAGCATCGTTGCGCTTTCAGGCTCAACGATCTGATCCACGGGATTCTGGGTAGGTGGGTAGATGCCGCCCTGGATGGCCTTCTTCGGCTCGTGGATGTTGGTCTGAAATTCGATCAGTTCGTTGAAAATATGGGTGTAGCTAAGAGAGCTGGTCCGCCGGATCTTGCCCGATGAAGATGCGCCTTCTTCTAACAAGAATCGGTGCGCCGAATCTGCATTCGAATTTCCGGTCGAAATCGCACGTAGCATCTCACAGAACATGGCTATGCGCGGAGTAGGCTGGCGCTTCGCGGCCCACTGCAAGAAGCCATAGAGGTTGCTCTCCTTATCTGACCAGAAATCCTCGGCTGCGTTCGGAAACCCATCGAAAGCATACGCAACGATGACGAGAAACCTCTCCAGGTGCAGGGGATACTCGCCCGAAGAACGCTGGAAGTGCAACTGCAGTCGTCTACGCTGGTCGTCCTCTTCCACTTTCAGCCTCCGCAGCGTGTCCGGCATGTTCGTAATGAAGGAATCAACGAATGTCTGCACTTGCTCCATGATGAGCACTTTGAAAAACTCCTCTGGCTGCGCAGACTCGGGGGTCAAGACAGCGGTGTCTTGTAGCAAGGAAGATATCATGCTAGTCTTCTGTGGGTCATACCAGCGCGTAGGGCGGACATCCTGGCTAAAGGAGAGCATGAAATGGAACGCTCCATCGTTCAAAGCTTTGAGAAAGGCCTCCGACCGCGCATTTGCCTCTTTGTCAAAGTCGATGTTCTGGAGGTCGGCGTCCTGGAAGTTGGGGTCCATGTACCTGCCGCTGTATTCGGCCAGCCACCATGTCAACGTAGCGGCATGCAGGTTCCGCAGGGCCCAGTTGTCACTTTCGCGTCCTGCCAGGAGCGAATCGTTTAGCGCCCTCGCATCTTTGGTGAGCGTGTTCGTTTCTGAAGCGATGAACGATAGCAGCCGGATGAGCATCGGAACGTAGTGGATGGTGATGAGGTCGTGCTTATCGATGGTCCTGGTTTTGGCCAGAAGAGCCCGGAGGTTATCCATGCTGGCGAATCCCGGCTTGACCATGTGGGTGCAAATCGCGGCCAGATTCTCGTGCTGCCGGGTGAGACTCTGGCGCTGAAAGGTCATGATCTCGACGAAGCCGGGGAGTGGTGCCTGGCCAACCACCTGTGCGCTCTGCAGCCGCTCTGCGATGTTTTGCAGCCACTTTTCGATCGCACCCATGCTGTCCAGGCATTGCCCCCAGAATCTGTACGCCGACGCAAAGTTGTTGGTCCCCACGATGTCGAGGATGATCTGGACTGCCATTTGCAGCGATGGCAGCCCAGGCAGCTCCGTCTCGTCATTGTCCATGGCGGCCTGCATCAGAATGCGCAGACAGAGCAGGACGTATTCGCGGCGGCGGTGGAAGCGGATGACGGCCGTCTGGAGCTGCGAGCGGTCGAGCTCCTGCGCCTCTTTCTGCGCGCCCATGAAGAAGGCGGCAGCCTCCAGCTCGTCGAGATCCAGCGCCTCGGCCATCTCGAGCGTCTGCTGCTTGAACTCATCGTTGACCTCGTACTCGTCGTCGCCAATCTTGATCTTGCCTGGACACCTTTGTTAGCATCCTTGGACAGAAGCGATGCCCCATAGTTATGTTTTACCCGCGCTCAGGGCATTTCTGCTCTCGTTGCTCTTGGGCTTCTTGTCCACCAGCGCCTTGAAGTCGTCCAGGTGGGCCTCCAGGTTCTGCAGCAGGCGGTCGAGGGCGGGCAGCCGCTGGTCAATGAGGGCGCAGAGGTCGCGGTGCAGGCCCTCGAGGGCGGACAGGCTGTCGTCTTCAGCCATGGCGGAGTCGAATGGGGTGGCTGCGCATTATGCGCCGGCACAAGGGCGGGTGCGGGGCGGCAGGCAGAGGGCGGATTTGTTGGTGTTGTCGCTGGCACCTGCCGCTCAAAGTTTCCCGAACGCGCCTTCCCAGGAGCTCGGACGCGCTTTCCTCTGATACGAAGCAGATCCCTGCAGCTTGGCGGAAACATTCACCACCTCCGCGAGAGCTCCGCACGCGCTGCAGACGGGCCCAGTGAAGCACGCGGCGCTGTGGCGGCGGCTGTCTGGGGCTGAGGCACGTGAGTCTCCCGCCATATTATTTCTCAATTGTCCTGGAGACGCCGGCCATGCCCTCCCACCCCCACACTGCCACTCCACCTACGAGGCACGGTACACGGGCAGGATGGGGGCGACAAACATTCAGGACGCAAAAGGTGAGTGTCCCCGATGTGCAGCATGCGGCAGTACACTAACGGGCGGCAGTCCTCATCTCGTCCACCAAGGTGACGGACCGCAACGCCGGCCTCAAGGACCTCATCCACATCCTGAAGCACAACCGCGGCAAGCCCGCCCTCGAGATCCTCGGAAACAAGGCATCCCTAGCGCTATGCGAGACCCTCTTCCAATGCATGCGCGACGAGCGCTTGTCCTTCCTCCGCAGCAAGTCCAAGACGACCAAGACCGCCGTCCTCCTCCCGCTCTCAGCCAACGCCCTCCGCCATGTCATAAACTCCGGCGTGCGCACCATCAAGAGCACCACGGTGGAGATGATTGTAGACAGCATAATTGAAGTACTCCCCGGACGAGACGGCAACTTGCTAAAGCCGCTTGTCGAAGATCTGCCGAAAGCACTGCGTGCACTGCTGGAATACCAACCCCATGTAGAGCGCCTCCCCAAGGAGTGCTGGGACGCCACCGTGGATTTTTGTGTCGATTCGCTCTCTACTTTCTTTGCAGAGCCCGAACCCGAACCGCCAAACAGCTGGAGTACGGGTATATCCAGCAGGGCTCGGACGCCGTTTGAGTCTACGGACGGCGCGCCGAGAGCCAGTCCTCGCGATTCGTCATCTCGGACCAAGCAACTCCCCGAAGAGCTTGTTCGTGCTGCTGAGGACTTCGTCCATTGCCTACACCTCCTGGTCAAAGCCTCCAACGCCCCGGTGTCGGACAAGGCCGAGCCTATTCTTACGACATTGCTCCATTTCCTGCAGAGGAAGACGGGTCGTAGCAATGCCGCCGCACTCGCTGCAATCAACTGCGTCTTGCCGCGCACTACATTACACGCAATTCAACTCACGAAAAACGTCGCTCAGGAGCTGCTGCCATTGATGAAGACCATGTGGTCAGATCCCCCGCTAAGAGATGAATTAATGGTTACTTTAATGTATACCGAAGCTCACATCTCCAGCACCCTTACCAGCAGTCGTGATGACACAATTACCTTTGATCTCGAAGCGCTTATTGAGACTATGTACGGGGACTACCGGCGCAGGCAGGAAACAACCGCTCATCAGTATCTCGATGACGACCATCTTTCCTTTCGACAGATTGGTAGAGCCCGCAGTGACACTCATCCGCTTCACACTTGCGCCTTCTCAATGGACACGGAGCATGTTCGTTACGAAGGCCTCTGGGCGACAGTCTCCACCATCGCACGCCTTTCCTTCATGCTAGACGAGAGAAAACGTCGGGTCGCCCACGACCGGGAGGACGGGGAGGAGAGCATGATAAAGCGCCTCCGCATCACTCATCACTTTCAAGAGTATTTACGTCATGTCTCAGAACCGCGTTCCAATGCTAAGCGCGCTGCGTTGCAAGTCCTTGCCTTCATGGTCCAAGAGGGTCCGCTCGATGAAGAGGACCTCCAGTCACTGCTCGAGAAGCTCACATCCTGCATTTCAGACGAGAACCCGGTGCACTCCTCTTGGGCCATGATAGGGTTGGCTACGTAAGCTCTCCTTTATAGTCATCGTGCATAATACTAAGTCGCTGTAGGGCCGCTTTCCAACAAACGTCAAAAGCAGCTTCCCTGCTCCCCTTCTGGATATCTGCTTGGCATAGCGCATCTCGTGCCATCACATCACTCTCCACGTCTCGCACGGCTTGTCATTTGATGGACATGCTCTTGAAGTTGAGAATCGTTCCGTTCTCGGCAGTCTCGGAAGCAGTACAGAACATGTTGTTGTCGATAGAGCTCAGTGGCCCGGCATTACTCGCAGAGACCAGCTCATCCTTGCTAAGCACGCTTATCCACGAGAGGATCACCGAAAATCCAACTCACTACAATCAAAGTGCTGATAGAGTACTTAACTGGCTCCTCAGCAGATGGACTCCAAGTAAGCGCTTTGGCTCCCCCAGACCTATGAAAACTTACTTAAATCCAGGCCTCTGGCTGGAGCGGACCTATGCGGCGCTTAATTCGCATCACTGCAGCGCTCGTGATGTGCTACGAGTGCTTTATGCCTGCCTCGACCGTCCATTCAATCCACTAGATGCAGCGCCTTTCAAGGTCCTTGGCCCGATCGCCCAAGCCCGCATGCGCGTGGCCCCGTACCGGGAACTTGGGCAATACCTGCTTCTCCTTACTGATCAAGACGAGTTCCGGATCGCAATGGATTCAACATCCAACAGCGTTGAGTCTTCATCCTCAACTCGCCACTCAGCTCACCTTGAGAACAGAATAATGGACTTCTGTTTATCTGAGCTGGAAAAGACGCGGCAACGTTGGAAGGAATGGTCACAGCAGAACCCACAGGGTATCACATCCGACATGATGCGGGTTATTACCAACTTCTGCGTTGTGGCTCTAGCCCTGAGTTCCCTGGCCGATGTGGATGGCCATCGCGCCTCTGAGTTGGAGACCGCGGCCGACAGCCTCGTCCAGTCATTTGTGCAAATTCTGACGAGGCACCAGACCGAACAATACAAGGTGGATGCAGTCCTTCAGGTCTGCGCCCAGAGTCTTCCGGACGTTTGTCGCATTGGCCGGTTGTCTCGAGGAGTATTCAAGGAAACAGGCACACTTTTCATCGCCAATCACATGTCAAGAGCCCTAGGAGATAGAAAGGAGATCAAACAGTCCTTCTACGCTGAGGAAGATGATTTCATGGATATCGACGACGGACCAAACTCACAGATGACAGCGGGCGCATCCAGTTCGGATGTCGAAGTACCACGTCACAACATCCAAGCAGCAACCGAGGCTGCGGCGCTACGGACATCTTGCTCGACTTACCTTCACCTCATCTCCTGCATAGCCGACACCACCGACGAGGAGCACGATCAGATCCCTACCGAATTCGTCGAATATTTAGTATCGATTCATGAAGCCGACCTGCTCCGATCGCGGCAGCTAGTCCAGGCGCTGCTGTCCTGTGGCTTCCACCTATCGCGGACTGACTGCTTAAGATTGGTCGAACGCCTAAGTGACAGTCTCATCGATCCACGAGCTCGGGAGTACAACACGTCTGAGGTTGCAAACGGCATGATGCTAGACGTCCTGATCGGCACTACGCTGGTCTGGAGCTTTGATTCCACAGACCGTCAAGCACAAGACCTGTATGAGAACGTCGAAGCCCTATACGTCTATTATGCCAAAGAAATGGAGAAGGGCGGGGTAAGGAGATCTCCAGGGCTTCAGATGTCTGTTGCGAGCTTTCTACATGGACTTCTTAGGCATCATCCGGACTTCGGCCAGAACCGCAAGGTGCCATCAGTGCGAACCAGCCTCTTCGAGCTTCTAGCACAGGGCGAAATGACGGTTAAGTACCATATCGCAGAGCGCTTACCTAGCATTTTCGAAGATTTTGTTCTGTCAGAGCATGACAAGATTCTGCAAGATGTCGACAGCAGTCTCCCTGGCGATTACGAGTGGATCGAGGGTATCGCTGTACGGTTACTCGTGCTATCTAAACTCGCGTCGCAGTGGCATACGCTTCTCCGCCAATGTGTATATAGGATCTTCGCAACGGCAGGCTCAGTCCCGGGCGCAGCTCAACACGCCAGCCGATGCATCTCCCAAGTTGCGGAAGCCAGGCACATGGGAAATCCGCAAAGCTTGTTTCGGCTCTTCGCTCCTCAGATCATCTTCACTTGGCTAGACCGGAAGCGCACCTTTTCCGAGATACCGTACACATCATTTGGCTACACGTCACTTATTGATCTTCTGCGCGACATTGAATCTGAAGCCGTCGGTCAAGCCATCATGCTGGGGCTGAAGGACGAGCTAGACTATCTTGCGAAGCAACTCGGCATGAAGACCGCCGAAGCGCTCGCTAGAAATATGAGCAAGGCCGGTGCCTATACGATCTCCTGGGACACTTGCAGAGGATTCGCCCGTAACAAGTCGGAAGCCAGCAATGCCAATCTGCTCCGCGACCTGGTTGGACAGGAGCAGTATATTCACCTGATCCGCCAGCATTTTCCGCAAGTGCTCGGGTACATATTCCAAACGATCGATCATGAAGAGAAGGTGAATAAGCAGCTCGAGAGGCGACCAGCTTTCAACGGAACAGCCAAAGCGCTCGCAGAAATGAATACTATCAGCCACTCCACCTTGGACCTCAGCATTGGCATAGAGCCCTCGTTCTCGGCATATTATCTTTTCGATCAGCTAGAACGCCTATGCCGTCGAACAGCAGACAATCCTGTTAGCCTCTGGACACCTAGCATTTATGCCTTTGTTATGCGCATGCTTCTCGATCGGATCCATCCGGCTCTTGGCTCACTCTATGCTCGATCCATCATTCGCAAGATCAGGATTCTCGTTGCTCTGGCTGGGCCGGTCGCCTATGAGGGCTACCCTCTCCAAATGACGCTGCAATCGTTGCGACCGTTTCTCACAGACACCCAGTGTGCCGAAGGCACAGTGGGCATAATGCAGTATCTGTTTGAGCACGGAGCCCAGTACTTGCGCGGTCAGCTCGGGTTTGTGGCTGGCATCGGTCTCTCTGTTCTCATCTCCATTCGCGTCTTCCTTGGATCATCGCAAGAGAGTACAACTCAGCAGTCACAGTATACCGCGACCATGAATACAGCGACCAGGTTCCACGCTTGGTTTACCGAGTACCTCAGATCCTATGCTGAAGAACTATCTGGAAACGAACGGAGTTCGTCCATCAAAGCTTTCAAGCTCATTACGATGGCTGCCTCTCAGGTCCGTACCGAAGGTAACTCGGTTCGTGGCAGCGAGGAAAGTAAATTGCTTCTGGAGATCTTAGATGACGTCCGTTCGGGTCGGAAGCTCCTCAACAACACTTCCCGGGAAGTAGCGCTCAATCTGCTTTGCCAGAATTTCCAACCAGCTCTATCAGCACGCGATGATGTACTCGGTTCCGACTCTGAAGCCGCTGATTTCGCGCCCCACGTCTGGGATTCGTGTAAACGAAACAACGTTGGTGACGGCTATCTCCTATGGGCAGCCAGGGTCCTAGGCCGTGCCTTCAGTGCTTACGGTGAAGTAAGGCGCAGCATGGCTCATGATCGTCCGTGGTATTCGCAGAGCCCGGGTCCCAAAGACTCCGTTGGTAAAGCGTCACGGGAAGCCATTGTCAAAGAAGTCATAGATCTGTTCTACAGCGATGACCGTAGCGAAGTCAGCCTCGCGGAAGGAGCAGTTCGACTTGTTATCTCGCGTCTGTCCGACGCCGATACCAGATACGAGGCGGAAATGCAGAAGGCCCTCCCAGCAGCTATTGCGCAAGCGCTAGACTTACCCGTTCCTGCAGATACGGAGCCGAAGCAACCACATCCGACGGAATCGGTGGAGCGCAACGCAGCCCCCACGAACAGCAAGACTGTGTCTGCATGGATTAGGGATCTCGCCGTTTCCCTATGCGAAGTGGCGTCTCGGGATCCGATCCTAGGTGCGCTATCCAAGCTCCTACTAGGGATCAACCATATGGCGGAACGATTGTTCCCATATATCCTTCACCTCGTTCTTCTCGACGAGTTCGACGGCAAACGCACCGTCAGGGAAACCATATCGGAGGCATCGATGGCTTGGTTTTCCGAGCATGACTCCAGCCGGGTTCCGCATGTGCGCATCCTCATACAGGCGATTCTCTACCTTCGCAGCCAGCCGGTTCCGAAAGAGGTCACCAGGGTCGGCCGCGATCGGTGGCTAGAGATTGACTATCTCAAAGCATCGCAAGCAGCAACCGTGTGTGGGATGTATCGAAGCGCTTTACTGTTCGCAGAAACTTCTTCTGGTCAGCCAATTATCAAGCCAAGCTCAAGAAGATCGTCCGTTATGGTCGACCCCCCGAAGCTGCCGATCGACTTGCAACTCTCAATCTACAAGAATCTAGATGAGCCAGATTCATTTTACGGCGTCGACAGAGGAGCCAGTTTGTCGTCAGTGATAGATCGTCTAGATTACGAGAGTAATGGGATCAAGAGCCTGCTCTTCCGTGGTGCGAGGCTGGATAGCCAGATTCGCCGGTCAGATGCGCTAGAGTCATCCGACTCTCGTGGCATGGTAAAGAGTCTCATCACGCTAAACATGAACAGCGTTACGCACTCATTGCTTTCCAGCGACCAGTTTCGCGACATTGGAGATGATGTGGTTGACAACACACTCCATACAGCCCGGAAGCTTGGGCAATGGGATATCAAGGCGCCGGAAACGAATCACACCGAGTCAAGCACGCTGTTCAAGGCATTCCAAGGGTTACATTACGCCACGGACATAACCAGCGCTAGGAGGAATTTCGACCGTCAGCTTCTCGCAACCATGAACTACCTGTCTGGCAGGGATAGTTCTGCCACATCGACGAAGGCACGCTTGCGAACGCTGGCGGCGTTGACCGAAGCCGATGAAGTCATCAGTACCGCTCGCCCAGAATACTTGCTCGATGTCTGGGACCGCATGAAGGGACGAGAGAAGTGGATGCAGGCCGGCGAGTAAGTAGACCCCATCGAGCTGCGGCGTACCCTTTATGGCTAACCTCACTTTAGGTTCGAAGACGTGCGCCAGCTCTTATCGTGCCGCGAGACGCTGTTCAGTGTACTTAGTGCAAACGGTCCCTTACTTGAGTCGTTACATGCCAGGACTGGAACCATTCGTGGCATGGAGGTCGAAGCACTCGTCAACTCGTCCACAATATCCAGAAGACATGACGCGCTGCAGGAGTCTCTTGCGAGCGTCACTTACCTTTCAGACATCGTGCGACCATGCAGATCCGTCGGGCTTGATATCGAGGCTATCGCACAACACGAAGTGGCTAACGTACTTTGGGACCAAGGCGAGGTGGAAACTTCCATTCGCATGCGCCAGCATCTCATTGATCATGCCGACTTCGACTCTCAGAACACGGAAATTAGCTTGCCCGTCTTATTAGCGAAACTAGTAAGCACTCCTGAACATCTACAGTCTTGGATTTGCTAATCATGGTAGGGCCATCACCTTGCCGAGGTCCGGCTAGCGAAACCCGACAGTATCATTCAGGAATATCTTGGGCCAGCCATCCGAGAGCTAAGGGGCCAGACGCAAGGCCCCGGACCAGGCCAGGTTTTTCATGAATTCGCGCTGTTCTGCGACAAGCAACTGCAAAGCCCCGAAGCTGCCGAAGATATGGAGCGCATCAAGACGGTCATGGACCGAAAGCTCCAAGAGTATCACGACTTTGTAAAACTGTCTACCACAGACAAGAGCAAAAGCATGCGCGAGACGTACAAACGGAATGCTCATCGGGCAAAGAACTGGTACAACCTGGACCACGCGGAGTACGAGAGGTTACGCAAAGGCCGTGAACAGTTCTTACGACAGTGCTTGGAGAATTACCTACTCTCATTGCACGCAAGCGATGAGTATAACAACGACGCTCTCCGAGTGTTTGCTCTATGGCTCGAATATTCCGACATGCCTTTGGCGAACGAGGCCGTCAAGCTCAACATCGATCGCGTCCCCAGCGGCAAGTTTGCGCTCTTGATGAACCAACTGTCGTCACGATTACAATACGAAGAAACGGACTTTCAGAAGCTTCTGTTCAAGCTCGTATACCGTATCTGCAAAGACCATCCGTATCACGGCATGCACCAGATCTTCGCCATTCAGACCAAGGTCGGCAACATCTCTAGGGAGGATGTCGTCCGATCCAAGGATGAATCCGCCAAGTCTCGTCAAAAGGTCGCTGGCCACATCGCAGGGTTGCTTGCCAAAGATCAGCGAGCAAGATCGTTTTGGAGCGTTATCTATAGATCGAACGAGATTTACCACACGCTCGCCATGTTCAAAGACGAGAAGGACAATAGGCAGGGCAGAGAGATTCCGCTCGACAGATATAATGAGTCGAAGGCTTTGGTGCAGAAGATTCCGGCGCTGCACGTTCCGCCTGCTACGCTTCAGATCGAAGTTAGAGCGAACATGGACTACAATGACTTGCCTAAGATCCAGAGCTTCAAGTCGAGGATGAGCATTGCGAACGGACTGAGTGCGCCAAAGGTCATCACAGCAATTGGCACGGACGGCAAGCCATACAAGCAATTGGTAGGTAGGACATTGATCCTTACGATTCAACTTGCTAACTATCCCAGTTTAAATCCGGCAACGATGACCTCCGTCAGGACGCAATCATGGAGCAAGTCTTCGACCAGGTTTCCCGCCTCTTAAAGAACCACACCGCGACGCGCCTACGCAACCTCGGCATCCGAACCTACAAAGTCCTCCCTCTATCAACTCGCTCTGGCCTCATGGAATTCGTCCAAGACACCATTCCCCTGCATCAATGGGTCATGCCCGCTCACGAAAAGTACTACCCAAACGACTACAAGCCCGACAGATGCAGAAAAGAGATCGGCGCCTGTCAGCAAGACTCCCTCCAAACGCGCGTCAAAGTCTGGCAGAAAATCGCTGACAATTTTCATCCCGTGCTCCGCTACTTCCTCCTCGAGCGCTTCGAAGACCCTGATGAGTGGTTTGAGCGGCGTCTTGCGTATACGCGCTCCACAGCCGCGATCTCCATCCTTGGCCATGTGCTCGGACTGGGTGATCGCCACTGCCACAACATTTTGCTCGATGAGAAGAGCGGAGAAGTCGTGCACATCGATCTCGGCGTGAGTTTCGAAGCCGGCCGCGTGCTGCCCGTGCCGGAGGTCGTTCCATTCAGACTAACGCGCGACCTCGTCGACGCCATGGGCTACACCAAAACAGAAGGCGTCTTCCGTCGCTGTTGCGAATTCACTATGGACACCCTGCGCGAGGAACGCGAGTCCATCATGACGCTGCTCAATGTGCTTCGCTACGATCCGCTCGTCAATTGGAGCGTCACCCCGACGAAAGCGAAGCGCATGCAGGAGGGGCAAGAGACCAATGCGCAGAATGGTGCTAGAGCGGGGACCGTTGCGCCGGGAGGTACGCCGGCGCCGCCGGGCGCGGGCGTCGTGCCAGACCAGGAAGTACAGGAGAGTAATCGCAAGAGGGAGGAACAGGCAGGGGAGGCGGGCAGGGCGCTTAGTGTGGTGGAGAAGAAGTTGAGCAAGACGTTGAGCACGAAGGCGACGGTCAACGAGCTGATTCAGGCGGCGACGGATGAGCGTAATTTGGCGGTGCTGTATATGGGGTGGGCGAGCTATGCGTAGCGTAGTGCGGCATAGAGAATTTACGAAGGTATAGCTTTCATAGTGAGTCTTTGTCTAGTCCCATGGGTTTAGGGGTTGGGACGGCGTATATAGAAAAAAGAGATGTACTTTGTTTTCAGAACGCATTTGATTTAAGCGTTATGGGCTCGTGACCCATGAGTCTTTAGAAGGAAAGATCTCGCAACTTGTGAGAGGAAGGAGGGAGCGCCTGGTGTCTTTCCAGATTGAGGTTAGCGCACGGGCCAGTCTCGGTACGTCACCTCTCTCTGTCATCCACTCGCCTCCTCCTGGGCACCGTCGCGACTTCGAGTGTTCGTCTCATCTCAGCAACGATGGGTTGGGCCGAGAAGGGAAACCAAGTCCAAGGCAACCCGACGAGAGCGCACTAACAACGATCACCGAACGCGATATGGAGCTCAGCACCAGATTCAAACTGCCTCTTAGAGACAGTGCGACGGGTGAACGGCTTCACCCAAGTTTTGGGGATGGCGGACGGGCGGCGTCGTTGCTGGTGGGGCGGACAAGTATGACTCCTTCCGTTTCTTTGCGAACGGCGACTTCCACCTCCATCGTCACCTCGAGGAGGGCACGCCTTCGATTCTCACCGCATGTTCGCCCGCCCGTCCGCTTTCTCCTCCAACCCTCTCTCATCATTTTTCACCGGTTATCATTCCACCCACCATTCATTGTTAGCACGCCAGAGCAGAACTTTGCGCAACACGACTCTCTCTTCAACATCTCAAATGGGCGACCAGAGCCTCTCGTTCACCGAGGGCGGCAACCGCTACGTAACCTGGCCGACCGATCTGCTGTCCGTTGAACCGCCGCTCGAAAATGGCATCATTGTCATGGTCGTGAAACTCGAGCAGTCGGAAGCAGATGCGCTCACCGAAGCGTCGCTGAACCGCAAATTGGCCGACTGGATCGCCCTCGATGACGTCCTGATCCCCGCCTTCCTGCACAACATCTTGGTTCTTGTGCCGCAACCAACCTACCTCTACAGATCCCTGAAGACAATATGGGGCTTCGACTGTCATCTCCACTTCCGAAAATTCGACTCTGCCGGAATCGTGACCTTGGGGCCGCATCTCAGTGTCATTGGCCGCTTCTGGCAGATATACAGGCTGTGCGATGACACCCAGGACGCTTTTCTTGTGACACTACGGCCTTCCACACATGGACAGAGACTGTAAGTCTTCCAGAGCGAGCGCTTGCTGCAATCTTGATGTTTAGGTTATCACGAATTCTCATTAGCGTGCTGAGCGCTAATGCATGCCAGGTACAAGAATGTGGCACATGATCATGACGGGTCTTGCCTCTCTGTCGCCGTTGCATCCCGGCTAGCATTCCTTGACGAGAAACGCGACCTAGCGAAGTACCGAGTCGCACTGAAAGACGCATTCGACCTGTGCGATACACGGATATCCTTATGCAGCAAAGCAATCTACTCCCTTTACCCGCCCCAGACATCAAGTGCAGCCGCTATCGCACCGCTCATCGGTCGCGGAATTCAGATTCTCGGTAAAACAAAGCTCAGCGCGTTCCTGGCAAGAGAAGAACCGTCCGAGGCTGTTGACTACCAGACAGCCTGGAATCCGCGAGCAGATGGATATCAGAGTCCAGGAGGTAGTAGTAGCGGAAGCGCTGCTGCGGTAGCGGCGTATGACTGGCTCGATATTGGCATTGGAACGGATAGTGAGTCAAAATTGTTGAAGCGGCGTGGCTTGAGAGGGCCAATGCTGATCATTACGCCACAGCGAACGGTAGTATCCGGAGACCAGCTCAATGCAATGGCGTATTCGGTTTGCGCGTAAGCCGTGGCGTCGTTCCGGCGCATGGGATGTTTTCTGTCTTCCCGTGCGTTATCCATCAGCACTGACTATGACATGAGATGACTGAACTGCCTCAGTACATTCGACGTCCCCGGACTTTTCAGCAGAGACTTCGAGAAAATAGTGGCTTTCGTCGCCGAGACTTATGCACGCGAGCTGCTATCCCCGGATATCCAAGTCAGTGCCTGTCATCTTCAACCATAGTTATACGACGTAAGGCTTACGTGTCCAGGGCCTCCCACGGAAGCTCGTCTACTTAACAGACAATATGCCAACGCAGCACACGGAGCAAAAACAGCTGGTCATGAAACTTGTGGATGATCTACGCGAATATCTCGGCGTGGATGCAGTTGCAGTGAGCCTCCAAAAGCTATGGAAAGATTTACCTCCCGCTCAGGTCCACGGGGAATCTCTCCACGACTTTCTCAAGGAGGTAAGCTGCTCTGCCTAGCTGCAAGGACCTTGACTGACGCTTTCAGGTCGGTGGCAGTACCTACCTGTTCGAGTATTACCACAGGTTCGATAAGTTCCGGCGGAAGTACCGTGAAAAATTTGGGAAGGATCCTTTCGTCGGCCATTTCGTCCAATGGCGCTGGTACGTCTACGCCTCGGCTCCCCTGAGCGGATGTGCCTGAGATTCATCCAGCTGACGTCCCGCGTGTAAAGGCAAATAGGGAAACAGTACACCCACGCACAGCACCAAGAAGGTATGCGGAGAATGAATGTCTACGAAGGATGGTGGCGACACCGCATCCTCGAGGTCGGGAAGAAGAACACGCTCGTCGTTATGATGAGCGAGGAAGTGGCGCCGCGGTATCGAGACGATCCTCCACCGTGTGTTTCTCCTACTCGCAATTAGAGTCCCAGTGTAGGACTGACCGAGGAATGCAGAGACTGTCACGTCCAACCAGCGTGGCATCAATGGTGGGTGTCTCCCATCCTTGGAGCTCCGGAAGTCGTGATACCAAGTGAGTCCTACGCCCAGGATCGAGTATGCGAGCTAACGATGCGTCCAAGTTGGTGACATCCCGTACGAGTCCCGCGTCACGCGTCGCACAGAACGTCTGCCAGTCGCCGCGTCACTGCTCTCGGAACCAGGTGATGCCTATCCCTACCCATCCGAGCTTGCATCGGTACTAATAGTGAACACAGAATCTGATCTCCACTTGCTCGAACTGACGCAGGATTTCCTGAGGAAAAAGCGTCGCCCGCTCGTCGTCTCGGCTGGACGCGATATGGGCATGACCAGCCATGCTGGGCAGAGCGCGGTGGTCCCAACCATGCGAACAGGACGTTAGATATCCTTGCGTATGAAATGCGCATCCATGGTATTACTTGGCTATTATAAGACATAGCTATACACACTTTTGCCAGCCCAGTCCAGTCCCATCCAAACGCCTTCCCTGGGGTATTCTCTGCCTGTGCATGCATTCTTCCTCGTCCTGTCGTCTGTTCTCTATTCTGTCTGATCTCAAGCTCCGCCTCTACCTATGCCAACGCGAACCCAGCAACCAATCCCCCCGCAATCGCCCCCACAATCTCCGGATAGTTCGCATGCGCCACGCCCGTACTTTGCTGCAGCGCCGACGCCGTCGACGATGTCCCGCTCGGCGCAGTCGTCGTAGACGCCGCTGCCGCAGACGAATCTGTCACGTCGGTCCCCGAGGACGCGGCCTCCGCAGCGGTGCTGGAAGCTGTAGTCGTCGTCCGCGGCGAGTGGATCGCGGAGTGGATCGCAGAGTGATCGCCGGGGTAGTCGTCGGTAGCGGTGGCGCCGAAGGTGAGCGCGTTGGACGGGTCGAAGACGGGGATTGTGTAGGTCACTGTGGGAGGACGGCGTGTTAGTATGAGTATACGGAGTAGACTAGTCGATTGATTGATTGATTGAGGGGGTATGTAAGGGAAGGGGCAGAAGACGTACTCCCGTCAAACGTCACCGTGACTATTGAATCTGTCGGGCTGGCGTTCAGGGACTGCACGGTGGTCTGGTGGATGGCGCTGTGCTCGCCTGGGTGGTCGTCTGTCTCGTGCGGGTGCGCGAGCGCGAGGCCTACCAGGAGGAGAAGCAGTGTTGTGGTCTTCATCGTGCTGTGAGTAGGTTCGTGCTCTACCGTGGGCCGTAGTGTTTAGCAACGAAGATCAAATGCGCAAGCACCGACGCTTCTTATTAACACGATGCTTCTTTTCTGCGGCGCGCGTCAGCGCGCCCGGTGGCGCCCAGTCATGATGCGCAGCTGGCTGGAAGGAAAGCGAAGGGCGGTTTTTGGGTCAGTTCATCACGAGCCTAGCCCCCCGGGCAATCTGTTTGGGGGTCTCGTGTTCGAAAAGGGGTACGCGCGGTTGTGACGCCCTCGCCTCCTCAGTTAAGAGAGGCGAAGCGAGACGAAAGGAAATGATGCGCTAGATGGGGAAAGCTTGGACAGAGCGCGGTTGAGTTACACTTTGACCTTTCGTGCAGGGAGGCCGATCACCATGGGGAATTAGAGGATGCAGATGCGGGAGATGAGATGAGTGTTTCGGTTCGGTTCGTCAGGGGGAAGGTGGACGGGGATGTGATTCGCCGACGAAGCGCTGCAGGCGCTGAAACGAAGGGGCTTGGCGAAACACGCAAGCGACGACGACGACCGTGCGTCGTGGTCTGAGCCGCAACTTCGAAACAGGATCGTGGAATAGGGTTGCGTGCTGTGGAGTGATGGTTGTGTAATGGAATTTTGTGAGAGGACGCGTGGGAGAAGGGAATGGGGATGAGAGGATCGCGGGGAGGTGGCCAGGGTGGAATGCGTACGTATATGCACACCGTCATCCTGGGCTGCGCCATGACCTGGGCGGTGATGGGATCGGGAGAGGTTTGGGCGGGAGTTGTTGGAAAGTAGGAAGGTAGTAGAGATGTGTGTATCCGGGGGTGAGATTTATGTTGCTGACTGCGAAATGCCGACGCTTAGCTGCCGGGAAAGAGGTGGAGACGTGGAAGCATGCGGTCAATGTTGTCTGAGACATGCTTGACTTGGATGGGGTAGGCGCGAAGATAGTCGCGGACATGTTGGTCTTGCAATGCCAGTATTCCTGGGCATGGATCGAAGGACGACAAGGTTCTATCTATTTCGGCAAGGGAGCTGCTCGTACGCTCTCGTCGCTTGGGATGGGAATTACTTGGAAGCGGTATGAAGAGCTAGGACCTTGATCTTATCTTGTCTTTGAATGTCTTTCGGCTGATTCAAGAGCGGGGAGGCCAGAGTGAAGACATTCAATTGTGCTAGAGCTTTCCAGGATTCTGTCTCTGGTAGCAAACGCCTGACTGTCTCAGAACGGCATGCTGCTTGTTATTTATACCGCCCTGGTAAGACCGCACACCATGCTTCAGGACAGAGGACAACCACTGCTCGACGACTACAATATGGCGGCGAACGCGTTGGCCCTACCAGCGCACGTCGGGACCATCCATGGACAGGGCTTGATTGCCCAGCATGATATTCCGCTAGGAACCCAAATTTTGGAGGAGAATCCGCTGGTGGTTTGCTACACCGGGTTCGACCCATGTTCAATGGGCGCCCAACAATGGTGCAAGCTTCTATAGGCGTGAACGCGGACACCATTCCAACCAGTTGAATAACGCATACCATAGCGCTCCACACGCGGATCCGAACATTTTCGACACGCTTCATGGTGCCATCCATGGTGCCACCGCTGGTACTCCGCGACAAGAAGTCATCCAGCGCTTTGTGCATAATGCTTTCGACTTCCGGTCTGCCAATCACAGGATCTACGTCGTCGTCTATGACAGCGTAAGTCGGATAAACCACTCATGCATCCCCAATGCGTACTTGGAGATTCTATCAGCAAGTGGCAATCCTGCCCACCAGCAAGGTCAGGCTAGGCTCATCGCCAGCCAGCCCATTCGCAACGGGGCGGAGATATTCGTTAATTACATCACGAACGATTGGCTCAATGACGGAGCTACCCGCCGCCAAGTGCTCCAGACTAATTGGGGATTCGCCTGCACTTGCACAGCTTGCCAACCTACGAATCCTCTACAGGTCGGGATGGACGACCAGAGACGAGCGCTTGCGCGGACCCACCAAGCGTCCCTGATCGGAGGGCCTGCTCCCGCGAACGCTACTGAACTGAGCCAACGAATATCTGATCTGGACCACTACATCCGGCTGCTCCGGACACTAGGCAAATTGGACGGTGACCTCTCCCGGGCGTAAGTGGACCCTTCTTCTTTTTCCCTTGTCACTAACGCACCCTGTCTCTCTCTAAGGATGATAATAACCACAATACGCAGATGCATAGAAAAAGCGACTTACACCTTCTCACAGCCAGACTATAGAACAGTAATGTGGTATTTGGGATGTTACGACGCTCACGGAGTGATCAAATGGAAAGCATAGGTTCAAGTAAGACTTCGAGAAAGTTGCCGCCGTACTAGGATGCACTGTCTGAAGATCCACGCCTCACAGCGAGCGTGAACACGGAAGAGTAAGAACATAGCTATTCGACCCTCCATAATGCCTCTTAGAAACACTAATCCTAATAGCTAACACACCAGAACATGATATTTTCCAGCAGGCTTAGCACCCACCCGTACCAGAGCTCGCCGATCCTTCAGTTCCCCCTGATCGAGTGCTTTCCGATTCCATTGCCCGTTTCGAACCGGACAGCAGAACTCATGCATGGCAATGACTAAGCACGAGGCGGCTTGGAGTCTTCAGTTCGATCGGTTGTCCTTTTCTAGGTACAGTGTCAGCCGACGTAAGCGGATTGAGATCCCGCATAGCTTACCGCAATAACCAGTAACTTCTGGCTCTGCCACAGTAACAAGACGTTGACGAGGACATTGGTGACGTTGATAACCAAGTCGCAGATAGCGTCGGGAGAGAGGGCGGACGACATGTTGGCTTTACGAAACGGGCGTAGCAGGCTTTTGTGTGGACTTCTGGGTTTGGGCGGAATTGAGATGTGCGATGCATCCCTTCTAGCTGAGAGATGCGAGTTTATATGCCCGTGCCAGTGGTACTTTTGTCGGGGCGTGAGGAGCGGTCCTTTTGCTCCTCTGTTGCTCCAGTCAGTTCCATACACTTTACCGACGAATGCGTGGGAGGTCATTTTGCTGCTTCCTCGCGATCCTACTCGACCGATCGACCAATCAGGCGGTGGTCCTTTTGCAACTAGACCAGATGTAAGCTACGCCAAGGCTAGGGGGACCAAGAGCGGCGAAGGTGGGGCCCGTCTCGCTCGGTGTCGACCAATCGGATGGCAGGCGCAGATCATCTTGGCGGTCCTTTTGTCAACTTCAGGCTCTCTTGCAGCCTCGTCCACTTCCACCGACAGGCATAAACCCACCCCGTTCGCGAAATGTCGCTCAGCTCTGAAACCTTCATCGCTCACGTTGCTTTGAACTGCCATCATGGGCAAAGACGCTGCCCGGGCACCAGAGCACCCGCCGCATGTGTGGGAAGCTCAACGGCGACGCTTCACTCAGCTGTACAAGGGCGAGAAGAGGAAGTTGGTGGAAGTGCAGAGGATCATGCAGGATGAACATGGCTTCTATGCAACGTAAGTAGCACTGACATATAAGAGCCATTCTCGCTAATGCCACGTCAAGGGAAAGGCAGTACAAGCGAAAGATTAAGCAATGGAACCTTGAGAAGCACGCAAAGGCTGTCGAGAAAAGCCACGCACTGGTGACTTTGAAAGAAATGGATGCCAAACTGGATTTGGGCTGCGTTTACAAGCTCAACGGCAAGAACATAGCTGCTCACAAGCTGCGACGATTTGCGAGATCCCATGGCCTTGAAGCACCCAGGATTGGTAAGGGGTACTCCATCAGCTGGGCCTTGATAAGTTTACTCACTACATGCAGTTCGGAAAAACATGAGCAATAAACGTCGCGCTACCGAATCTCGCTCAAGAGACATAACCACCAGCTTGGCTTTCTTGCTGGACAATGCCCCTGGCAGTAAGGAAGTGCGGTTCGTTGACTTACACGAGCTATTTGCCTCAGTGAGCAACATCTCCAAAAGCAAAGTCTCATGTAGCTAAGGTGCATCTGCAGGTTATATGCTTCCTATGGTTCGAATCGACGGAATCTATCACCTCCCTTTCTCGTCCCTTATCAGCTGAATCAGTTCCCACGAGCGGCTTTCGAGAATGGACGAGGATTGTTCTAAAGACGACACAACTGCCCCCAAATGATGTCATACTAGCCATGCTGTACATTCATCGATTGAAACAGGTCAATCCGAACGTCATCGGTAAACCGGGGAGCGAGTACAGGCTCGCTACTGTAGCTTTGATGCTAGCAAACAAGTGTACGTCTTCGAGACCCTCGGAAACATTCCGTACTGATCGAGCTACTCCTTAGTCCTTGATGACAGTACGTACACGAACAAGACTTGGGCGGATGTCACTGGCATATCAGTCGGAGAGGTGCACATCATGGAAGTCGAGTTTCTCTCGAATATGCGCTACTCGCTTATGGCGTCGTCATTACAGTGGGATTCCTGGAACAAGCAGCTCGGGAAGCTCCAGGAATTCCTTCATCAAACGCCAGCAGAACCCGCTCGAATCCATGAGTCCCCAGATGTTCCCCGGAGCGAGCAGCAAAGAGATCCACCTCGAATAGTCGAGCTTCCTGACGTGCCTCGAAACAACCGACACATGAGAACGTGTCCCATCATCGAACTTCTGGACGGATCTGACGACGATCAGCGGGCAGCCCTACCTGGTTCTACGGAACCAGCGGCAGACACCATACAGCACACCGAGATACCCTATGTTCAGCCAAGTAGTCATCAAAGCGATCTAGACATCGAGATGTCCGCCTCCAACGAGCCCCAGCCTCTTGGGACAAAGCTTGGAGCCGGCTTGGCTACGCGGGATCCTATGGGTCGTCGATCCGAACTGTTACACCCCGTAGAGATAGCCGCATTACATGCCGAGCGACAGACCACGCGCGACCTCCTACCAAGCCCCTCCACATCCCCGAAGGCGTTCCAACTAGCCAGTTTAGACCTAGACCACGACATCCTACCAATGCCCGACGACACCCAAGACATGGACGGCATCATAACAGCACCCAACACCGAAGCTCTCGACTACATAGACGACCCGCTATCGAAATTCCTAGCGTCGTCGCCGCCCTTCCCATTAACCCTGACCATGGAGCTACCGCCGCCCCTGCCAAATCTCGACGACGCCCTCCTCCTCCTCTGGACCGCCCAGGGCTCCGACGAGCTCCAAGAAGGCCCCATTCCGGATCTCGACGATTATCTTGATTTGTCTTTGTGGGAGGAGGGTTGGAGCTCGAATGGGCTGGCCTGGGAGTCGGTGTCGTTGGTGGAGGCTCCCGGCGCGAGCAGGGTATCCGCGGAACGAGGTGCAGAACACGATGGTGGAGATCTGTTGAGAGTCACCGACGCAGACGCTTGCGACGAAGGAGGCTCGATGGAAGTAGACGGCAAGGAAGGTATTCGGTCGGACTAAAGGCTTCGCGTACAGTGCACAAGTGTCATACGCGTGCCGAAAGATGAGTCGACGAAGAATAGGCGAAGAGGATCACAGACGCTTGTTGGTCCGACAGTTTGTTGTAAGGATGGGCGCCGTGCGAAATCGGACAGAGGCTGCTTAGACGCTGGGAGAGCGGCCCTTCTATGTTCTGTGAAACACTAAACGACGAATTATGCGCCTACATGAGTCTCGTGAAAGAGAGAAGGATAAAGAGAAAGCCCTCGCGCTAAGGCTCGCACCCCAATTTCCCAGCAGCCAAAGACTACTCCGTTCGCATTGTAATCAGGAATCCTCCCACCGCTCATATCCGCGCACCTTGAGCCACGAGTGGAGTTAGTTTGCTTTTAAGCTATCGCTTGAGTCAAAGAAAGCATTGATAGAAACGTGCGAGCGAGCGAGGAATTATATGGCATCGACCTTGGAGCAGGGAAAACTCGCGGGTGGAGAGCAACCTTGGAAACGTCGGAATGAAGCCTCGCGCTAATCCTCGTGCGGAAAGACTGCCTCAGGAACCATGAAACACAAGAGGGCAGATCTTGAGACATCCTCAGGCATTAGCGTGACGCTTTCACTCCAGCTAGGCACTCCACCGTGACTGAATTCATTGCCGCATGGAGCCTCGACGCCTGATTTACGGCAGCCGAAATGATGTTGCCTACAGCATGGCAATACTGAATGATTTCCCAAGTCGCGAATGTCTCGCTCGTATGCTTGCAAAAAGGTCAAGCGCCGCAGGATCTTAGAAGAGACTGGATATCGGCGTAAGGCTCGGTCGAAGGTACTACGCCAGGTCGTCAGCGTCGGATACCGTATAGTGCGTGATGCTCTATTGGACTTCGGTGCAGCCATCGCAATGGATTTCCAAGCCTTTGTTGCATACCTTTTACCGAGAGATCTGTGAAATCTCGCAATTTGCATGCTAGCATCGGCCTCGTTGCTAACATGGTTTGCGTCGGTGCTAGCCAACGGCAAAAATGTCTCGGCAGAAGAACAAACAAGGTTTTTATTTGAGCAGCGTGGGAATATTGATCAACTAAGTGGAACAAACGATCCATATGAAAACTAACTAATGTGCGGTACGTAGGCCACCCATGTCGATATCAACGCGTCATGGGGTAAGAAATACAGGGACCGGAAGCTTTCCATGATAAGAAACACTCGTGCCGACAGGTAAAACGGCGCAAATATATATGTGCTCAGTCTTGAAAGTTTATCAGTGGTGCCGAGAACGAGGCTTTCTAAAAGAACGAGTAGAGCACAAACGGAAGGTATAACGGCTACTAGTATGGCTGCTGTCCTCCAAAGCACTTGTTCTGCTGCAGTGGGAAACTCGATGTTCCATGCGAAGAGATGAATTCCCCCAAACAAAGTGGTGGAAAGAATGCTAATGAGTACGATGAGCCGGTCGATGTGCTTTGATTCAAATCGACCTTCGATAACTTGATGCACACAGCTCTGTGGCATGTAATAGTGTCGACTTCGCAGAAAGATGGTGGGCGCAGCTTCGGCAATAGCATTGAATGCTGCGGATGAGATGACGGCGTCCGTGTCGAGGTAGATGGGGACAGCCACATCCTTAGATTTGTTCCATTCTATCATATAGATGATAATGGCACAAGAGGAGAAGGCCAGGGTGCTGAACTCGAGGGCAGAGGAGGGGAGGTGTCCAACATACCGAACGAGGAGCTGAACGATGAGCCAACCAACTTGAATCACCGCTAGTGACCGCACCAGGCCGTCAGTTTTACTCTTGTCTTGGATCTCTTCTAATCGGATACATGGGAGCCTTTGAATCACCCTATGCTCTCTTGCTAGGGCAAGCTGCTTGGAGTCCAAAACCCAAATATTTCCATGTAGCGGCGCGAGATGGTTGGCTTGGGTAGTTCCGGGCTTGTCTGCGGGACGAATGTATTCGGCGGCGAGCCTCATATGTCGATGGAACGGCGTCCATGGAATCTCTCCCAAGCCCTGGAGGTGTAGCCTTTGGCTCTCTTGAAAGTCCCGTAAGAATTTTGGGAAGCCGTCAGATTGCGACGGCGTTCTAGATATATCGTCGGTGTCAACTGCTTCCTCAACATGTTCTGTGAATCTGGCTTCTTTGGGTTCTGATTGCTGATCGTGTTTCTTCGGACCGCCGATAGGTGCCTCAGCAGATATGTGGTCTGTGGATTCATTTCGTCGCCGATCCGATAGCTCATCGTGTTCCGTGAGATCACCGATAGGTGCTTCGGAAGATATATGATCGACGGGCTCGTCTTTCTGCCGGTCCGGCTTGTCTCCCTCACCACGTATCGAGTTTCGTGTCGAGCTGTGTTCCGAGAAGCGTAACGCCACTCCTCCCATGTCTGCTTGAATCGTATGTGTTTTTGACCAGGGGACCCCATCGTCTGCGGCCAGCTTCTGTAGAGTACGGTTGTTTTCGATAGCAGCAAACAGATTCGAGGCACCGATGGCGAGGAGGTATTCTGGGAACATGAGCATGATGCCCATCCAGCTTAACTTTCGTTGCAAGAGATATAGATGTTTGCGGATGATTTGGCGCTTGGACTTTGCTTGGATATCCGGAGGTACTGTTAGGTGCAGAACCGACCAGGTCGAAAGAATGATGATGCTCGTACAGCTCCAGACGATATCCAGCGTCGAACGGATGTTTGGGTTATTGATGAACCCGGCTGGTTCGGTTCGAGGAAAGGTACAGTTTGGCTGAAAGCTGCGCATGATCTCAGTCTTTATGGAAGGATTGTACAAGACAGAGGCAAATTCTTGATGGCACCTGAGAAGCAAGGCTCAGTCCACCACGACCCACTCCATATGTATTGTGCCCCGGGTAACGCCGTGGGGTTGAGCCGCACAACGTAACCCTCCAGCCCGTGGGGCTTGCAGACCCTTTCTTTTGCCTTCTGATAGTGTTGCTGGGGTTAATCTCTATAGGCCAGATGTTTCACCGCGGGGCTATACGATATATGCTGCAGAACGCCACCGTCCTTCAAGTGTCGAGTCGAGATGCAACCACCTTCAACTCATCCCGCTGCCACGTCCATGAGAGGGAACTATTGGTCACGCGAAATGCCTCTTGCACAGTAAGATAACGGAACGTCGGCATCAACGTATCTTAACAGATACTTCCAAAATTCTTGGCAACCGAAGATTTACTTCAAAACTTATTAATAGTAAGTTCCGGACAGCCACGTAACAGGGGAAGGAAGCTTCGATGCCATGTAGCTTTCATCACCACAAAGATACACCACCTTCCCCCGATCCGCGATATGTATACTATGACCCCAAGAGAGCCCAGCCGGAGATGCGGGAGTGCAGAGGGGTAAGCAAATTGGTCATTCAGCCTTCCTAGACCTCGACAAGTAGAGAGTCTGCGGAGATATTGCCTAGACTAAAGGCGCTGTTGACCGAGAAGCTTGTAACGTAACCTCTAGCTCGCAATTCGTCGATCACTGCTTGTGTCACCGTCTTTGCTTGGTGAGAGCCAGTTTCCCAATTCACAGGCTTTTAGTGACGCGGAGATATCCGCACCAAGAGACGGCACAGCTCAGTTTTCATGCCGCTGCTCATTAGTAGTGGTGTACGCTAGTGCACGTGCATGCAGGAGGGCCACAAGGCTGAGGCAGAGGGCGGCAACGGGCGTGAATCATTTGCGCACGACGGCGCCCCCAAATTAACTCTTCCAAGTATATTCCTCCAATTGGTCTGCGGTGCACCGGCAGGTTCCATGCACCCTGCAGTGTAGCGAACAAGGTATCGGTAATCGAGATCATCATTTTAGCTTCCGTTTGCTAAGGGGAGTTCCCGCTCCCCTCCCGCTTGCCTACCTCGGGTAGAAGAGAAAAACATTATTACTCCTTTGACAGCGACATTTCAACTCCAAAATCCCGTGGAAGCTGCAAAATCAGTTTCTGGATGGCGTGCTAGTGCTTGGCACTCAATTCAGACTCGTCTCCATCCATTTCGCCCTCCTTCCTCGATTAGTCGGTACTGCCTTCAGGGACCGGAAGATCCTTCGCCTCTCGCACCGCGATTATGGAGGTAAACACTACCTTCACGATGCCCTCTTCCTCTACCCATGCGGCAGCCATGGCTACTGAGTTTCTAAGCGGAATGGCTGCTCGGTTCATATGTGGAGCTAGTGTCTGGAAAGTTATCCTGACTATGCTCTTGGGGGCCGTCATTTATGACCAATGTGAGTACTTAGCATTTCCATTCCGCCCAGGCACAGAGAGGCGGTATCGATTTTCTCGTCAAGCCCACTATCAGAGAGTGTATCACGAGCATTTTTGGAATGCTATCTAGTGCAGCGCAGCTAAGAGACCTTCGAAAATTTCAATCCGCCATGAGAGAGCGATAACTGACATCCTTCCGCAGACCAATATATTTCCCGCAAAGGATCCATCGCCGGCCCTATGTTCAAAGTACCCTTCATCGGCCCATTCTTGGAATCTGTCGACCCCAAGTTCCGCGAGTATCAGGCGAAGTGGAATAGCGGAGCTTTGAGCTGCGTTTCAGTTTTCCATAAGTATGGACAGAGGACCCCATCTGCGTTATGTCAACATTTTATATCGACAGGAATCTGGCTGACGCTCTGTGTTTCGCTTGGTCCAGATTCGTTGTTATTGCCTCAACCAGGGATATGGCACGCAAGGTTTTCAATGCGCCGGCATTTGTGAAGCCATGCGTTGTTGACGCCGCCTATAAGCTGCTTCGACCGACAAACTGGGTATTCCTCGATGGAAAGGCTCATGTCGACTACCGGAAAGGCCTGAATGGACTGTTCACGAGAAAAGCGTTAGAGATTTATCTCCCCGGCCTAGAGGAGGTGCACTTGAAATACTTCGAGACCTTCCTCAATACCACGAAGCGGAACGGTGGCCCTGTTCCATTCATGCCCCATTTCCGAGAGCTCATGTGTGCTGTATCCTGCCGGACTTTCGTGGGCAGGTACATGCCCGAGGAAACCGTGAAGAAGATCGCGGACGATTATTATAACATCACTGCCGCTCTGGAGCTGGTCAACTTTCCGATCATCGTTCCGTTTACGCGCACTTGGTATGGCAAGAAGTGTGCAGGTATGTAGCTCCTGGTCCCAATTCTAAGGCATTTGCTAATAGTACCCTCTCGCTTGTTTAGATATGGTCCTTGAAGAATTCACTAAATGCGCAGCTAAGGCTAAAATCAACATGCGTGCTGGCGGAAAGGTTGAATGCATTGTAGATGCATGGATAACGAGCATGATGGCTTCAGAAGAATACCGCAAGAAAGTCGCAGATGGCATTGAGGTGCCTCAGCAGGAGAGACCTGACATGCTGATTCGTTGGTTTAGTGACATCGAGATTAGCATGACGGTTTTCACGTTCTTATTCGCCTCCCAAGACGCCTCCAGCAGTGCTTGCACATGGCTCTTCCAGCTCATGGCTGACCGCTCGGAGATCCTTGATAGGGTTCGGGAAGAGAACTTGAGCATTCGTCGTGGAGACCGAGACATGCCCCTGACCTTGGATATGATGGATGACCTGGTTTATACTCGCGCTGTGGTCAAGGAGACTTTGAGGTATCGTCCACCTGTCATCATGGTCCCTTATATTGCGAAGAAGGATTTTCCTATCAGCGAAAATTACACTATCCCAAAAGGTATGTATTTCCCAATGCCGCTTCCGTTATTGTGCATCTTGGGTTCGAAACGTATTGACCTTTGCTCACGTAGGCTCCATGGTCTGTCCGGCCACCTATCCTTCTCTCCACGACCCCGATGCGTACCCTAGCCCCGACACATATGATCCAGATAGATGGATTACCGGAAATGCGGAGGAGCAGGGCAAGAACTGGCTCGTCTTCGGGACTGGGCCACATTACTGCATCGGTCAGAATTATGTTATTCTGAATCTTATGGCTTTGGTAGGGAAAGCTAGTATGAAGCTGAAGTGGACACATCATGCCACCACTGAGAGTGAAGACATCAAACTCTTTGCCACCATCTTCCCTCGAGATGACTGCTTCCTAGCATTTGAGAGGAGGGATTAGAGTGGTAGAAGGGTAATCGCGTCTTGGAAGGGAGGACTTGGTAATAGCTATCATAATCTTGAGGACTTTTCTGGACAAATAGCCCCAAACCCACCCCACTCCTACGCTGATCTCGCGACTCCGTAGCACTTGCCGTTATGACTTCGCGTCCCTGCGCTCCCATTGCAGGCCTACCTAGATGGTTATCCGCTTTCCTCGTCAGCATGCGTATTGTTTCCAATCAGACCACATCATCGTGAAGAGCCATAGACAGAAGCGGCCAAGCAAGAAGTAGAGACAGGCTTCAGGCGGCCTCGACTATTGTGTCGTGGTGAGAAGGAAGCGAAGAATACAAACCGCGGAGCGAACAGGTGATTTGAATCACGATTGAAGTGATGATATTTTCGATCGTGACTGTAGTCGGGGCCAAGGATGGTGCGGCTTTCTGAGCATGGGCGTGTTGCGAGTGTATATGATACTCGGAGTCAGACTTCTGCTAAAAGGGTAAAGCGCAGCAGGGTCCTGGTAAGTCAACAGCGAATGTCCCATTCATACATTTTGCCTTCTGTCGACGCCTCCAAACGCTAGAAGCGCTCCAGTACGCCATGCCAGAAATGCTAAAGAACATCAAAACAACCTTCCATCTTCCCTTCGTGCCAAAAGCCATGCAACACAACAACCTCATCTGGCCCTTCCTCCTTAATAAAACCGAATCCACGGTCCATCAAACGCCTTATTCCACGTAATCTTCGTCTTATCGCCCGTAGGCGCAACCTCAAACCCCTTCGTCTGGCCCGCCGGGCACGAGAACGTAAACGTGCCCCACTGCTTCTCGGCGTCGGCCATGCTCATAGCCTTCATCCTGCCGAGCTGGGTGTCGCGGTAGTTGCTGCCGGGCCCGCTGTGCGTGGCGGGCTGGCTGCTCCTAAAGACATCGAAGAAGGGCGTGTCGAGGATGACATAGTTGCCCTTGTCGGTGAGCTCGAACATGAACTCGCAGGTCTTGCCGTTGGAGGCCCAGGGGAAGTCGAAGGTCATGAGCGTGGAGATGTCGTGGCCAGCGGGCAGCGGCTCGGGCTGGCCGCGCGAGATCAGACCGCTGGAGACGTCGTATTCGATTAGGCCGGCGCCGGTGTTGTGCCAGAGGGAGATCGTTGTGGGGGTTATGGTTTGGCCGATGGGGATCGCGGAGGCGATGCCCAAGATTGAAGTTAGGAGTGCGGCGGTGGTCTTCATGTTGGAGGGTATGCGGAGCTGGTGTGGAGTTTGAATCGAATCCGAAGTATAGTAGGAGCCAAATGACTTATCTAGCTAGATGCTAAGGTGTTGATGTGGAATATTGGGGGATGATGTGAGGATATATATATTAGTGTCGAAGCTGCGAAGGGAAGTGTAACGGTACTCTGGACCTACTTCAGTCACCTAACAATAGCTCACGATACTACATCGTGAGCTGCGCCGGCCTAGCGGTGAGGCTCTCGTGTGGCTGGTGGTTCTTCCGCCTTACCTCTCCTGGATTCCGAGGCATGGCGAGTATCCTGAGTAGATGCAGGGCTGAGAGGCAGTGGCGGTATGCGCAGCAGGGGCAGTGTAGAGATGTAGTTTAGTAGAGGAGTAAGGCACCAATAGGAATGGTGCGCGTGCTCAAAGAGACCGTGAGGTGATGTTCGTGCCAAGCATTGCAGGGTAGGGTGACATCACGGAGTCGGTGTGGATGAGAGCACATTCCACCCAACTTCACATGACGGCTGAAGAATACGAATGGCCCGCATATAGTGTGGCGTCTCTACCGCAGCCATGCTATTGCGCCATCAGCCCTTCACTTTTGCCGCCTTTCACGATAGATTTCGCATGCATCCTTCTGAATCGGCGCGCGATCTAACGTTCTCGGTATCGGCAGTGCAGGCGCTTTGGCGCTGAAAGATATCTGTGTAATATGGCATCTGGTAGTGCATGTTAGCAGCGTTGAGCCGATCCCCTGAAGTTGCAGTTCTTAGTCGGCTTCACCTCGTTATAATGAAGATAGTAGTTAGTAACATCTAAAGTATTCTATAAGAGAGGTAGAAGATAGAATTACCGGACTATGTAATAAAGAAGTAGTAGTACAATTGAAAGCAGTATTGCTAGGAAGTCTCTGCTGTGGCAATCATGCATACGCGCCTTGTATTGGCTATCCTTCCTGCGGCGTATAAGGGAACGCGCTTGCGCCTTTATGCCTGTGATGAATCTGCGGATGAATGGCAAGTCGATTAACGTAGCGATGCCAAAAGCCGTGATCCCGGAGATGGCCATAGAGTTCAGATGTTCTGTCGTGCCGGCCTCAACCAATAAATTTTCTTGGACAGCAGGAAGCTCATCGCTTAGAACAGCATGATGCAATGCAGGATGACGCCGGTAGTGGCTTGGCTCAACGCTTGTCCCAGCCTCTTTGAGCAGAGAGACCGTCTCCGCAGCTCTCCCACTTTCGAGTGCGTAGTGTAGAGCTGTGCGACCCCGTTTATCTCGATACTGGGCACTGTCTCGCTCGCACGAAAGTATGAACTTTACTAGGCCCGTATTTCCCCTTTGCGCGGCGAGGTGCAGCATGCTTCTCCCTTCGGAGTCGACTCCGTGTGATGGAACTTGCCCTTTTGTGTAGTAGGCCTGGAATAATTCGAGCGAAGTCTTACTAGACCATGCCATATAATGAAGCAGTGTCATGCCGCGATTATCGCGGGCCGATACCGTGTTTCATCAGCTGGCGCACGTCCCCACCCGGCGCACAGTTTCTAGAAAATCTTACCCCTCTCTAACTTTATAACTATTAGAGCTATACTAATAAAACTTAATATATAAGCTTTATATAGTATAAACTTTAATATTATAAAATAAAATTTTAAAAAAACTTACTAATTCTAGTTTTATTAGTACTATAATTTTTAAGTACTTTATTAATACTCTTTAAATATTTTAAGAATAAATAGTTAAATCTACTTTTAAAATTAGTTTTATTTAAATTTATAGTTTATAGATAGTATATATAATTTAAAATTTAAGTTAATATACTTTATTATTACGTTAACTATATTAGTAAACTAATAGCTTTTTTTTTAATAAAATTTAACTAGTATTTCTTAAATAACTAAGTAAAAACTTAATATAATTTAATAAAACTTTATATATATATAAGACTATACTATATATATCTACTATTAATTTTATATTATATATTTATTATTACGTAAGCTTAAAATAAGTCTTTTTCTAAAAGTAGCTATTCTTAGAGTTTAAACCTTTTAAGTACTAGTAAACCTTAATAATAAACTATAAAACTTTTAAGATATATTATATACTATAGTATAAAGTCTTTTCTAAAGTTTAGTAGCGTTTAGCTTAGTAATACTAGAGATATTAGCTTAAAGAGTTTCTAAAAAAAAGTCTAGAGATTTCTTCTAGAAATTGATAGATATTACTAATAAATAAACTATATTATCTTTATATTTTATATTATTACTATAATAAAAGCTATATATAAAGTTATACTTACTTTTATAGTCTATCTAATAACTATTTAAAGTAAAAACTTTTACTATAAGTATATTAACTTATATTATAAAATATCTATATAAATATAATATATTAGACTATAAAACTTTATAAACTATTACTTTATAACTAAATAAGTATATAAATAATAGTAAAATCTAATTATAGTTAGAAAAAGATAAGTTACTTAAATAAATTAAAAATTAGATATTTTTAGAATTTTTATTTTAATATCTTTATAACTATATACTTCTAGACTACTAAACTTTAGAAAAGACTTTATACTATAGTATATAATATATCTTAAAAGTTTTATAGTTTATTATTAAGGTTTACTAGTACTTAAAAGGTTTAAACTCTAAGAATAGCTACTTTTAGAAAAAGACTTATTTTAAGCTTACGTAATAATAAATATATAATATAAAATTAATAGTAGATATATATAGTATAGTTATATATATATATAAAGTTTTATTAAATTATATTAAGTTTTTACTTAGTTATTTAAGAAATACTAGTTAAATTTTATTAAAAAAAAGCTATTAGTTTACTAATATAGTTAACGTAATAATAAAGTATATTAACTTAAATTTTAAATTATATATACTATCTATAAACTATAAATTTAAATAAAACTAATTTTAAAAGTAGATTTAACTATTTATTCTTAAAATATTTAAAGAGTATTAATAAAGTACTTAAAAATTATAGTACTAATAAAACTAGAATTAGTAAGTTTTTTTAAAATTTTATTTTATAATATTAAAGTTTATACTATATAAAGCTTATATATTAAGTTTTATTAGTATAGCTCTAATAGTTATAAAGTTAGAGAGGGGTAAGATTTTCTAGAAACTGTGCGCCGGGTGGGGACGTGCGCCAGCTGATGAAACACGGTATCTCCAGTAAAGATCCATGACAGCGTACTATGCGCTCTAATGTGGCGCTATGGAAGGTATGCAGTGGAGTTTGACCGTCAGCGTTTTGGTTGCAGAGATCACCGCCATGCTCGAGAAGGAGTCGGCAAAGGTCGTAGTCCCTGGAGATCGCAATGGCGCAATGTAGTGGGGTTCTAAAGTGCCGCGTAAGCGGAAGTTGCGTCAACAGAGAGGGTCATACAAACTCGGCAAAGTCGTCCATGGCATTTACCCGTGCGCCTTTTTCGATAAGAAAGCGTACTGTTTCCAAGTGACCTTCGGATGCGGCGATCCGAAAACACGTTAGCACGTTTAGGATTGACGCGGCGTGCTGAGAAGTTCACTCACATGGAGCAGCGTTACGCCATTTAGTGAAACATCAAAAGGACTTGCGGATCTGGACTTGAAGGCTCTCTGTATACTAGGAATATCGCCTCGCGATACAAAGTCGAATATGGGTGAGTGCCATGGAATTACGCGAGGGCATGAAAATGTCCAGTGTAAAGAAACGCTGCTGGAACATCCAGCCCGGTAAATTAGGACAAAGACGGCGACTTCAATTCGAAGCGGGCACAAGTGACGCAAGACACTTGTAAATGAGACTCCGTACCCCGAACTAGTCGATATGTCCGAGTCGTTTAGCGGACACTTATCATTGCTTCGTAGAGTAGTGACTGGTCCGCACCATATGCGCATTCCTAAGGCCGGGCCATGGGCCCCTTTCAACTTATGGCTGCGAATAGAGGCATGTTGGGGAGTACACTGGAGATGTAGCCGCGTCGATCTATGGCCCCGATCACCGTCACCCGCATTGGTATGAGCGAGCTTCTCAAGAGCGGCTAGTGTAAATTGAGTGCGGCGACCTATACGACTATAGATTCCGGTCTATTAGCGAATTACATATCAAGGGAAAATTGCAGACTTACATGTTCAGGGCCAACAGGTCTAGTGAGAAGGCGCGATGATACGATTCGACCCGGCTAAGCTGATTCCTCAAGTCCCTTCTTTGATCTCCTAAGGAGAGCCTTATCCGTGTCCATGCCCTTTTCGTCATTCGCCCATGTTGAAGCCGCTCGTTAAACGAATGCGCAAGCTGTTCCATGTGTTGAAGATCGTGCATGCAACCTTCTAGCCGCGCGATGAATTCGGGAGTAAACGACTCTTCGTTTTCCAGCTGTGCAATCATATCAAACGTCGACCGTAGATGTTGGATACACGCTAGATGTTGTTGCAAGTCCTTCGGTGCTTCTGATATTCGCTCCACGGTGCTGTATAGGCCCTCGCACGTCTTCGCTGCAAGCCCGACCACAGCAATGACGCCGGCAGTAACCGAGAGTGGATCCATTGCGCATCAGAGGTATCGACAGCGCGAGGGCGTACCATGCTTTTCAATCATGCGTCCTCTCCAAAAGCGCCCCGAGGCTGCAAAGTCACCGGATCGGGCAGTGTAACCGATACGTGGCACACGCTGATAAGAGGTGCACCACCTGATAATTCTCTCGCAACTGAGGCATAAGACACCGGGATTGCAGCACTTGCACCAGCCTTCCCACTCGTCTTGACCTTGGGCGTCTTGCATATCAGTTATGTCAACCATACAGCGTTCAGAGCCACCTGCTGGAAGCTTCGAGGATCCTCCATATAAGGCGGATGATCCGGTGTACTACTTGAAATACGGTAACGTGAACCTTACACCATTTAATTCCGGCTATTGACTCATTCATCACGGCTCAGGCTCGTGGAACTCGGGAATGGTAATCAAGCCAGACGGCAGCAGCGACCATAGCCCACGTTACCTGGTAAGGCTCTGGTAGCCTGGCGGAGAACACGGAGGCTGACTTTGAATGCTGGTCCGCGACGATGTGACACGCCAGATCCATAAGATTGAGGGCGGCGAGATCAGGAAGCAAGGCTCTACTTGAGCAGCCTTCAGCTTCTGTTGTTTGCCTTATGCTTTACGAGGCAGTTTTTGCCTCAGTCATGATGGCTGCGGGATAATACTGGCCCATTGAGGGTTTCTTCCAATTTTGTACTTAATCGTATGGAGCACCGTGGGGAAACGCTGCTGGAGCGCTGTTTCTCCTAGGTTTTCCACCTTGACACGATTGCGTGGTGGGACCGAAACACTTAAGGCTTCTTCAGCCTCACCTCATAAGCGCCGCGCATGGTGATACAAACCCCGCACCGGTGAGATGCGTGTTGGTTACCTTGCATTCTTATCGGTGCAAAACGCCTACGCACGGGAGAAAAAGCAACCGCGCTTGGCTGCAGCCGCGATTCGGAATAACCACCAAGATCCACAAAGAACTCTTGCTGGACCTTCATTTTCATTGTACTTGGAAAATTGGAAAATGCCCGAATACATCATATCCGTCTTAGGCGGGGTGGTGCAGGACTTGACGACTATTACGGACAGGCTACCGCATGATGGCGAAACGTTCCCAGCTAGTAGATTCACTATGCAGCCTGGCGGGAAGGGTTCAAACTCCGCGGTCGCCATCCACCGGCTCACAAGGCCAAACCCCCGAAACCAGCAGCAATACGACGACACGAAGGACGCGCCAGGCACCAGGGAAAACGACATCAAAGTGCGGATGGTTGGGGTTGTTGGCGACGACAAGTTCGGACCGGCGCTGATCGAGAATTTGGAGAAGTGTGGGGTGAACAAGGATGGGGTGCGCATTATGGAGGGCTACGATACGGCCGTTGCGAACATCCTCGTCGAGTCTGAGTCCGGCGCGAACCGTATTATGCAGTACCCCGGCGCCGCAAGTCATGTGAGCCCAGACGACTTTACGACTGGCGAGAGTCTGGGCGGAGGCGTGGTCCCTCATATGATGGTCGCGCAGCTGGAGCTTCACCGCGACGCAGTGGAACAAGCCATCGAGACGGCGAGCCGTGTGGGCGTCGAGGTTCTGCTAAATCCATCGCCTGCGCATTTTCTCTTTCCGGATATCTACTGCAACGTTTCTCATCTGGTAATGAACGAGACGGAGGCATTTGTGCTGGCAGAACGCAAAGACGAGGATACCACGACTTTCTCCGATTGGACCAGTATCGCGGACTATTTCCATGGCTTGGGTGTCAAGAATGTCGTCATTACCTTAGGGGAGAAGGGGGCATATTATTCAACTAAGAAAGGAGAAAAGATGCAGAATGGATATGCTGAAGCGGAGAAGGAGTGCTATGTTTTTGATACATCTGGTGCGGGGTACGTATTCCCCTTCTGCGGTGTATTCGACCCAGGAGCTGACACAGCATGCGCAGAGATAGCTTCGTCGGTGGGTACGTGTCCCAGTATCTAAAGCAACGGCAGGAAGGAGAGTGGGATATCAAGGTGGCGGTTCAGTACGGATGCAAAGCGGCAGCCCGAGTAATCGAGGAACTAGGCTGTTTAGAGCCGATACCCTGGGCCGATGAGGTCGATATACCTCGCCGCAGGAATACTGGTTGATGAGCAGTGAGTGGTGTTGGCCAGGAAGTCACCGTGAAGAGCCCAAGACAGCGTAATAGTGAAAATATTCCATACAAGGGCAAAGACTCCAGTCTGCACCACCGAATGCCTCTTGCCTAAGCGCCAACAGATGTAGAAGCTACGAAAGCGCTCAAAAGCGAAGACGACGTACCCGATCCGAAACGCCAATGTGTTTTCAGCCCATCGTTTCTCCTCAGCCATATCCCAACTAGTTCCCCCAATGCGCCTAAGGCCGTACATAAGTGTATAATGCGTAGTTACAAGAGGATGATGGAGTGCCACCCAGTTACAGGTTCTCCACACAAAAGAGGGCGTTATAGCGCTTAAAGATATTCAGAGCCTCTAGGGAAGTGGGCCTATCATCCGCTTTCTCCTGCATCATCTCCAGAATTTCGTCTTTCAATAGGTCATCCAACTTGCTGTTGCTCTCAAATCGCTCCAACCACGTTTTGACGCTTGGTAGGCACCACTTGTATATCGGCGAACCCCTCGCATTGCAATAGTCATCCACTGACTTTTCTTGTGTGACTGTGAACATCTCAGAAAAGACGCAACCGAGGGAGAACACGTCAGCCTTTCTTCCACGCTCTTTGAGTGGTTCCACTTCCGGCGCGCGGTACATGACGCTACCATCGATCTTTTCGCTCCGTGAAGCGCTCTCATCCAGCAACGCGAAGTCTTTAGCTAGGCCGAAATCAGAGAGATATGGCGTGTTTTCCTTGATCAGAATATTCCCTGGTTTGATGTCCTGGTGCTTTATCTTGCATTTATGCGCGTAGGCTAGGGCGTCCATCAAGCATCCAAACCAGCGGTTCATGTGCTTGGTTTTCCGCGTGGGGAATTTCTCTTCGGCGCATCTCTTGAGGAAGACTTGCAAATCGCAGTCGGCAACAGGAGTCATGAAGATACTGTACGTTTCGCCGAACTTCGCGTGGAATAGAACGGTCGTGATGTGCATGTGGCGTAACTTCTGCATGATCGCAACCTCCTTCTTCACCTCCTCTTCTCTGCGCCCCGCAGACTTGGAGGGATCGATATGGATGCATTTGCGGGCGTAGAGAGCTCCTGTTGACGCCTCAGCCACTTCGTCTACTTCCGCGTACGAGCCGCAACCAAGGACCCGCTTTGATATGAACCGGACGGGGATTGCTCGGTCAGACCCGCTGTGGGGATGGAGAAGATCTGGAAGCTGGCTTAGGTCTTTGAGGCCTGGCTGGCTCTGCTCTGCCCTCTTCCTCTCGAGGTCTTCCGCGGCTTGCTTGACCATGAGGCTATGGAGTCCTCGCGCTTTCTCAAGCTGCTGGTTCGTCGCATCGATGTGAGGATCCAACATGCTTTCCAGGCTTTCGTGAGACGCTGCGCAAGGTCAATAGGTGGTGGCTGGTATTTTCAAAGCGATGGCGGCATACCTTCAGCAGTTTGTCGCAAATGCGTCAGGGCAACCATTTGCGCCTCGATAAACTGGTCATAGACTTCGCGCAGAGGCTGCTGAACCTTTGTGTCGGCCGGAAATTGCCCGACGACGTCTATTGAGAATTGAGGGAACGACCTGAAGAGCCTAGCCAAGATGTGGACGAGTGGCCGGATGGGTGACCGCCCGGGGTCTGTCTTTAACTTATTGCATCCATACTGTGACGGCTTTTAGCTCCACTGGAACACGGACACGTGGGCTACTCACCTCAATGAGAGCAAATGAAGTGTCCCAAATAAGACCTTCGAGGCCTTCTTCGGATGATAAATGCTGGAGAGCGGATTCGTCAATAGCTTTTGCAAACTGAGCGACGGGGTACACGGATGACACGATGGTAGTGAGGATCTGGGGCGGTTGGTATTCTCTTTCCCTACTGCACAATTTCTCCAGAGCGCTACGGAAAGCGCGGCGGTTGCCGATCCGTCGGAATTTGTAGTCCGGCCCGAATGACTCCCTGACATGTTGTTTCTTCTCGTCCAGCAATGAGAGCCAAGTCCCGTCCGAAGCGCTCCCGGACGGCATCGGAAAAAGCGAGCGAAACGTCGAAACGCAGAGGCCTCGGAAGTACCATAGAAAGGCGCGAGCCAAGGCGACTGGGCCTGACTGACGTTATACGCATCCGTCATTCAATGAAAGACGTCGAGTCGGATGACGAGCGATGAGAAAGAGCATCACCAGGTTCCTGGGTCGCAAATGGTGGGCGGATGGCCTGTGGCGAGAATAAGATCAGGCTGAGCTGCACGGGCTGTCGGGTTGGAGGCAAGGATGCCCGACCTCGAGTGGTCCACAGTGCACCGCTCTCTATGGCCGATCTGCTTGTCGCTGCGTACTGGAATGGGAGAATGGTGAAAGAGACGTTGTCAGGTGGGATCGCGTTGTAAGGCAGCCGGCATGCCGACTTGTTGATCAGCTGGCTAGGATCTCGTACTTGCGCCTCACTCACGTCACGTTTGGGTGGTCCGCGCGACGCCCGTCAGCCTTGCGGGAGTGTCAAGAATATGAATTTATTGCCTTTGTTGAATGGTTTCCCTTTCTCTCGGGTTTCCCTTTCTCTCGGGTTACTTTGCTTGTGTGCCCCACAGACACATGTTTTATGCCCCTCGCGAAGGATTGAGGGAGGCTGGTCGAGCAGGTATAGTCGCACCCGCCGTCGGAATAAACATTGATGGACAGGGATGGGGATATCAACCCGTCCGGTCCGGTCCCGCAATTCACAACTAGCACGACTAGGTATCCGATCGCTCGTTCTTGTCCTCGCTAATGCCTACGCGCGCGAAGAGCCTGTACATTGCGCGGCAAAGGAAACATATTGATCCATACACCACCTGTTGAGTTATGATAAGGAGTTCGACCGGGCTCATCTGCATCTTCCTCAGATAAGGGAAGAATAAGAGCAGGGGACAACATGGAGTACCTATATCTCTATTGTCAACTCTAGAGTGAGCTAGTAAACCTAGACACTCTCCGTGCGCGTCCTTACTGAGTGCACCGGACAACCAACAAGAAATATATGTCTTCCTACCTACCTCTTGAGCCATAACATAAAGGAGGATGCTTGTCATGAATTCGTACATCTTTACATTGCTATCGAGCTAGTAGATGAGAGCCTAGGGCCTCTTATTTGTCGCTTGTCGTAAACTCATCGAGCAAGGTCACGTTGTCGGTCTTGAGCGCCAATGCGCGCGCTTTAGCACCCTGCGCATTCGGCACCTTCACAGCCAGGTCAAAGTAGTTGATGCATGTCATTGTGGCCATGCCGACCGCTACGGTGTGTCGACCATGTTGGCAGACTTCTTCTATCAGCTGATATGCTTCCTTGTCCACGATGTTACCGCTAGCGGGTGCCATCCTGAAGTGCGCCCGCGGACCTGTCCGTAGAGGTAAGCGGCTTGAGTTGCTCCAATGATGCGCTGAATATCCGTTCAGGCGGGCGGGCTGATGAGAATGATCGAAGTTGCTGTCTTAGAAGCTACCCATGCCAGCCGCTTTTGATATACCGATTCGGCGGAGCTAGGGGCCTCTCCCGCACGGCCGAGGGAGCCTCGTTGCACCAGTGCTACACTGTGTAGTTCTTTTTTTATTGAGATAGCGTAGAATTTGCTTACAGTGTCCGCACCATGTAGCGAGGCATGGGGGGCGTGACCAAGATGTCGCCGTATCACTGGGTACGAGAGCAACCGGAGGCATAGAATTGGCTCTTCATAAGGGGACAGACGAGTGACACTGAGATCATCAATACACGCATATGATTGCCAGGCGGCAATTTAGCGATCCTGCGGGGATTAAGACTTTGACTTACATACGCACGTAAAATAGAGCAAGGCGCTCACGAGGAATGGCGCAGAAGTTGATCCGGTGATCAGCAAGATTGGACAAGACGAGATCGGAAACAAGATTGCCTAGGATGGGGTGGTCGTCCTCGAGGGACAACCAAATGGCGCTTGCGGCACACATATTATGTGCGGGAGCCTTTGCCTAGTAGCCGATCCACACCGCCGAGGCAATGCTCACAATACCATGGTGCCCTTAGAGTTCCAGGAGCAGTGGAGACTTTCTTACGTCAAGACCCCGCACCGGCGAAAATATCGTAACACGAGCCATAAGAGTGCTTTCTGACAATGTGGTGTCGGAAGTCGGTGAGTACAGGAGTCTCTGCGGTGCAGCTCCTAAAGAGCCACTGAGAGCGATGGACGGAGTGTCGAGTGGAGCAAGTGGCGAGGAGGCCATCTCATGGAGCATAGCCAATGCAAATCCTATTGAGGAAGAGGCCGCAGGTCGGGCCTCCGAGCAGTTCGAATTTCAGACGGTCAGTATACCGAACAAGTGCTGCCTTTGACCGGGGCCGCGGCCGTTGCCCTGATGGGCGATGCTTTCAGTCGCCAGATAGTAGCCACGGCTTCGCCTGGGAGCCCGATAGAAGGCGAACGAGAAAGTCTTCGTGGGCTTTAAGTTCCGGCGCAGCCTTTCGATCCGAGACCCGAGTGTTATGGCATGGATCTTGTCCTCGTTTTGCCGCGGTATACTTGCACTCCAACCTGTTTTAAGCACAGCGCGAGCATACTGGCCGTGCACCATTACACTGTTTGGTGGAACTGGTCAGCGCATATGCATTAGGCGGCATAGGGCGCTTACTATATTTTACTATACGTAGTATTGCTAGAATTAGTAGTTTATAAAGATGTACGCTTTATATTACTATCTTACAGCCTGTTGCAGTATACATTAGAAACATTAAGCTGATCCCGTGACGCAGAGTTGGAAGCTTCTGGGTCGCAGATAATAACGCTATGAATATTCTCCGATCCTGGACCGACTACCATGTTGCAGCATAGCCTTGCATAATAATGTTCGCTGAGGTTTCCACTCGCCTAGCCTACTCCGTGGCGGCAACTAAATCTTCGATCCAACTATCCGCTCCAGTTCGAGAACAGCGTTTTCAGACGTGAACGCTCATCGAGCCCTGAGAAGATAGAGTCGATTGCTCTTTCGGCTAAGGATTTCAGTTGGCTCCGATCCAGGTCGAAATGTGTAGCAGCGAGATAGTACTCCTGGGATAGGGGGCTGCAGAAAACTCCAACGTCATCGGTCTGACAACTATCAGTCATAAGGTTGCAGGTTATGTGAGGGTAGCGCACGCATAGGGCTAACGGGACATGACTGTGTCTCCACTCGCCAAAGTGATGGTCCGAGAAAGTCCCAGTAATAAGCTTAGCATGAACATTGCAGCTGAGGCACAGCTCCACGCCAATACACTCCCTCTCGATCCGTTCTCGAAACTTGTTCTTTACGTGGATGACGTGACCAAGGCGGTCTGGGGCCCATGAGAGAAGCGTTTCCAGCTCCTGGTCTGTGGCTGACGCTTCTGTCTCCGCGAAGTGAAGCGTAATCTTGAGACCGGCGGCCTTTGCCCTTCCGAAGGCATTTGTGAATACGCGGACATCTCCTTTGGCGGGGTTACCGCAAAGGTCGACGCCAACCACGCCTGCGGATCGATGCTTGAGGGCAAGATCCACGACCTCTTCGGCTTCGGCTGCCGTATTGCGTCGGTCTACCGAAAGGATCAGGAACGCTCTCATGGTGTTCTCTTCACCTTCATTGTGCGCCATGAGAAGCTCGGCGATAGTTCGGACATAGTCATCCTTCGAAACGTTCTGCTCTGGGATTGCCCTGGGGGTTGTCCGAAGCTCCAGATAAGCCACTCCATCGGTCTGGAAGTCGCAGAGTACTGCTTTGGTGGAGAATCTGAGCCTCGTCAACATGTCACTGGCGGCTGTCGCGGGGCCTGAGACATACTCTATGCTGGGGAGGTCGTTGCATAGCCTGTAGATGTAGGACGAGAACAAGGGGAAGAAGCTGGCTCGCTGTTAGCCGTTTGCCAGGCCAAGTGATGCCTTGGTTCGGATTTCAAAACGTTGGATATCGCTAGGACCACTGTATAAGCAGGCACACCCATGGAGCGATCGGAGAATTTGCACCGGGGAAGACTTCAACCGTGCATGTACTACCACTGATGCATGTCTGACCCGAGCCCGAGAGCTGGAAAACTCAAATGTCTGACAAAGGATCACGTCTCCCTACGTTTTGATGTCATAGTCGACCTTTTCAGGAGGGATGGCGACGAGGGGATCCGCCAGATGCAGCGCAGGATCCTCGGCCGTCTTCCGCTCCCAGATATGGTGCAGACACGAGCGGCTGATGCTGCCGGTGAGGTGGGCATGGAGCTGGGGGTGGGTTCGGATTAGCAATGCCGTTCGCGGAAGTGACTGGAGTCCATGCGCTCTTGGCGGCTGGCGAGCAAACAGCTGGAGGAGGCTGGACGGAGAGCACGATACCTCGACTTTCGGCAGACGGCGGGCGTAGTCGATGTCGACGGACGCAGCGTCGGCGGGCATGGTTTCAAACGGCAGAGAGTGGCATCAGAGTCGGCGCGATGGGCGCGGCGACGGGCGGACGGTGCCAATCTGCCGCGGGCCAATGGCGTGCGCGCGAGCGGCTTCTCGAACCCCTTCGCGCGCTAGCCGAAAGAGGACGAGCGCGGCGCTGCAGGAGATTACAGACTGACGAAGAAGGCGCGAGCAGCTGGAGACGCACACGGCACACGCCCGCAGCCTCACCAGCGCTCCTCTGCCTCTCGCTGTTGCAGCGCGCTTCTCACAGCCCGTCCCGCGTAACGCTGTCCCTCCCCCGCGTCTTTCATTGTCGTGGCATCGGCGTCCCGAACAACGCCCAAGCCGCTCTCCGCTTGACGCTTCTCGGCTAGCCAAGCTCACCCCAGGCGCCCGGCCCCGTACCTCGCTCGTCTCCCAGCACAACGCCGCCGCAAGCACTCTCGCTCCTCCAGACGCTCTCCTCCGCTGCCCACGTCGCCTCTCTGCGCGAGCAATTGCTGCTGCTCTGCGCGCCCCCGTCGCCATTGCTGCCCCCTCGCCGCCCCTCCGTCGGCCAGCTGCGTGTCGGTGCCCGGGCTGATTGCGCGCTGCTGCGAGGCCCCCTGGATCCAGAGCCTGCCTCTCCCCTTCGCATCCGCCGCCACGACGCCCTCTCATCCTGCGCCCGTTGACACCGGAGCATGGCAGACATGAGTGCCGAATCTATCCAGCAGAAGATCCAGATCGCCCGCCGCGATGCGGAGGCGCTCAAGGACAGGATAAAACGCAAGAAGGACGAGCTTGCTGACACAACCCGTACGTCCTGCCCGTCCCGTCCTCGCCGCACCCCACGCCCCCAGAGCCTCTGTCGCTAACGTGCAGCATCTAGTCCGCGATGTCGCGAAGCAGCGGGTGGAGGCGCTGCCTCGCCTGACGATGAAGACGAAGCGCACCCTCAAGGGCCATCTGGCAAAGATCTATGCCATGCACTGGTCCACGGACCGACGACATCTCGTCTCGGCCTCCCAGGACGGCAAGCTGATCATCTGGGACGCATACACTACCAACAAGGTTCACGCCATTCCGCTCCGATCATCGTGGGTCATGACCTGCGCATACTCGCCGTCGGGAAACTACGTGGCGTGCGGCGGCCTGGACAACATCTGCTCCATCTACAACCTCTCGGCGCGGGAAGGCCCCACCCGCGTTGCGCGGGAGCTGTCCGGCCACTCGGGATACCTGAGTTGCTGCCGCTTCATCAGCGACAAGCGTATCCTCACCTCATCGGGCGACATGACCTGCGTGCTTTGGGACCTGGAAACCGGCTCCAAGGTGCACGAGTTCGCCGACCATCTGGGAGACGTGATGAGCTTGAGCATAAACCCTCTCGACCACAACCAGTTCGTGTCCGGAGCCTGTGATGCTTTCGCGAAGCTGTGGGACATCCGCCAGCAGAAGTGTGTCCAGACCTTTGCCGCCCACGACTCTGACATCAACGCCATCCAATTCTTCCCCAACGGCAACGCCTTCGGTACCGGTTCCGACGACGCGTCCTGCCGTCTGTTCGATATCCGTGCCGATCGCGAGCTGCAGGCGTACACTGTGGGTTTGCCCCGATCATCAATTTTGCCTGTTTGCTTTGTGGATTACTGACTAATTTCCGTGTATAGATCCCCGAGCCTGTCTGCGGCATCACCTCCGTGGCCTTCTCCGTGTCCGGCCGTCTGCTGTTTGCAGGTTACGATGACTTCGAGTGCAAGGTGAGCCTCCTACAACCAAAGCCGGTGTGATGCAGGATTGACGATGTTTAGGTCTGGGACGTCCTCCGAGGCGAGCGCGTAGGCACATTGCAAGGGCACGACAACCGGGTCAGCTGTCTCGGTGTGAGTAATGACGCACTAAGTCTCTGCACTGGTTCATGGGACTCCATGGTACGTTTGATGTTCGCCTATATCATGTCACATATAGCTGACTTGGCGCAGTTGCGCATCTGGGCATAATCCACGCAGCCTCCCGATCAAATGCGACAACATGAGATGATGCAGATCTGAACGAACGATGGCGTGGGCGAACTTCCTTTAATTTCTGGCCAAAACTACGACAAAACATTGCCTGCTTTTCTCACCCCATACCCACTCGACACCTCACGCGTCTTCCGGCGTAGCTGAGCGGCGCGGCCTCGCTTCGACATAATACTCACCATTTTTCTTGGGAAACGATACGGCCATTGTGTCATTTGGCGGACCTGAGGCGCTCGGAATCTTTTTCGTTAGTATTCTCCTTCTCATACCATCCCCTTTCATTCTCCTTTTCGACAAGGCGGGCTTTCCTCGTCTCTGTCTTGCTTTCGGGCTGGCTGTTTCCGCGTACATGCGTAGTGCCTCCGCTTGTTGCTATTCCCCCTTCCCACATCGTGCCACACACATGCCATCCACCTTTCCCCCAATGTCGTTTGTCGCTGGTCAGCCATTAAAAGCACGACCGTCTTGCTTTGGAGAAGATTGTGGCGCGCAAGACGGGTCTCTGTATGTTTTCGGATTTATGGAAACGGGGCGGTTGGCGGGTTTCGCGTTGAAGGTGGCCCAGGTGCGAAGGGTGAGAAATTTCCTGTATGATTCCGGGGTGGTGCGATTCCATTCAGACATGCGAAAGCAGTGAGAGTATTAGTCACCATACCTCTTTATTCGTTTATGACGACCGACCCTGGCCTGCTGCTTTTGCTGTTGCTGTGCATGAAGTCCCTTTTTCGTGTCCGTGATCGTGTGTGCCGGGTGTTCCCATGAGAAAGGAGTTCTCGTTTGGGCTTAGACTGATAGCTCCTCGTTTCTGGAAGGGGGTGCCTGGGCATCCCATCCCTAAATATCCCGAGGCTCGTTCGCAGAAGGGGGTCCGACTCGTAATCTGCAATAGCAAGGCCATCCCTCGTTATATTATATTCGCCTGTGTCGTATTCCGAGGCCAGAAGTGTACAGGTGCTACAGAGTGCTCGCCCTTCGTGGTACCGGGAGCGTGGGCTGGAAGTTCTTCGGGACCAAAGGATGTTTGACATGTGAAGGCAGCTGCAGTGGCAGCGGGAGGAGAAAACGGGCGACCCTCCTAGACCTTCGAACAGGCTGCGCAATTTAGGATCTAGATCAGTCTGTCTCATCATTGAGATGTGGGAAGCTTAGAGATCTAACGGTAAGCTAGCATCGAACCATGGGTGAGTGAGATTAGGGACTCGCGCTGGCCGTTAAAGGTAGACTAGATAGACTAGAGCCGGGCGGCCTTGCATGGGAGAGTTGTATCGGGCGAAGTCGCGTCTGCTTTGGGACGGACGGTGGCCGCAGTGTGGGCGAGAGCGTAAGGCGTCTCTCAGCAATTGGTACGTATTGGTCTGGTCAAGGACAGGTCAGGTCAGGTCATTTCAGGCCAGCGAGGACTCGCAAACCGAGTCTACTAGCTGGTCTGGGCCAGCTCCTTCGTTCGTTCGTGTACCTTCCCAAAGCGCACCCAGCACCCCCTACCCGGCGAGCAGAAAGCAGTTCGTACCTACACAGTGGTAGACCTCGGGACCGACCCCTTAAAAGGAGGCAGCACGTTCGATCGTTCGAACGCATTGGGCGGGTATATGTAAAATTGGACGTAGGAATGGCCATTACGCACCACCTGCACTTCCTCACTTACGAGGCTACCTACCTATGTCGGAGGTACGTACGTCAAGGGTTCCGCAACCGCAGTCGGAGACAGCCGGGGCGTGAACGCATGCATGCACGTGGCTTATATTAACCCCATCCCATCCCCAGGTGTGCTCCGTGCTCCCTATTTTTATTGCTGCAGCAAATTCAGCGACGAACCAAGGAGATTCGCGAGCAGCGATGGGCCGACGCAGGAGGCTTCTAGAAAAATTTCAGAAGCGCTGGTGGCTGCCGCCGCCCGGGATGTGGTGCATTCGCAAGCAAGCCCCCTTTTCTCAGCGTGCTTAAACGGGCGGCGGCCTGGCCGAAGAGGGAGATGAGCCAGCGCGCCGCATGAAAGTGCTGCCCCAGGACGGCGTTCCGACATGGAAGGCAGGACGGCGCTCCGAGGCCGCATAACCATCGTCTCTGCTTTGGCTCTAACACGTCTGGAGTTGCTGCGCTGGCCAGTTCACACGCCAGCGCGATGAGGTCGGCCGGTGCTCGCGGGCGTTGCAGAGTCGGTTTCAAAAGCGCGCACGCGGCGGACAGCACAGCGTGGCCAGGGCCCCGACGGCGCCAGTCAGCAGCGCGATTGGACGGAAGCCGGCATAAACAGGCGATTCTGTGGCGCCTGTGTTTCGCGGGCGAGGGCCTGTTTCAGGCGCGGTCTGGCGGTGTCGCTGCTCGCCAATCTCGACGATCCCAGGAGCCTCGTCGCGTGGTCAGCTCAGCCCTAAGCCCGCCGCCCGAGGGCCAGTCCCTGCACGCGCTGCAGCATGCCCATACACACGCGCTGCTGGCCTGCCTGACGCTTCCGAATCCTTCCTTTTCTTCAAGCCTTCCAACTGCCCGGCGCCCAATTGCAGCGCGCAAGCCGGGGTGCGAGGCAGAAATAGGCATCCCTGCGCCCGCCAAGCCGTGTTGTCATCCTGGACCTTCCCACGCGCGAGCGCTGCTCTTCCCCAGCACATCCGCCGCCAGCCCTGGACGTGTCACATACAAATACCGGACGGCCCTCCCGACTGAGGCCTCCTTCTTTTCCGCCATGACATCTTCTGCCGCCCAAGACGAATTCAACGAGCTCTTCCGCGACAGGGACCGAGACACCAGACACCCCGAAGACAGAGCCCACGACAGCGACCGCTCTGAGCCCGAGCCCGAGCCTGAACACTACCCCGAGAAGGGCGACACCGACGACGAGCTTGACGCGCCAAAAGACATGCGTTCCAACTACTACCTGCCCTCGATCCGGTCCGAGGCCAACACCGGCCCCAAGGGCGTCATTGCGGACGCCCATGCCTTCGAGCAAGCAAAGAAGCAGGCACGGCGCTTCACCTGGAGGAAGACGTCGCCGCCCAACTCATACACAGTCACCGCGTACCACGACGAGAAGCAGGCATCAGACGAAGATGGCGAGGACAGCTTCATGAAGCGATGGCGGGAGGCACGGCTGCAGGAGCTCCAGAACGCCGGCCAGCGGATACGATCGCGGACCACGAGCCCCAGCCGGCGGATATACGGCAACATGCCCATGGTGGACGGCGAGGGCTATCTCGAGGCCATTGAGAAGGTGGCGCGGGACACAACCGTCGTGGTCTTCATCTACGACGACATGGTACGTACACACACGTCACAGCCACTGTACCCACTCACTAACGCCGTCACGCAGTCCGAGATCTCCAACATGGTCGAAGCCTGCATGCGTGACGTCGCAAAGCGGAACGAGACAACCCGCTTCGTCAAGCTGCACTACGAGGACGCTGAGATGGAAGTCGCCGGCGTGCCTGCCGTGCTCGCATACAAGAACGCCGAGAAGTTCGCCGGCCTCGTTCCGCTCATGGACGAGCTGCCAGAGGACTCCGAACTGAGCGCCGTTAGCCTCGAGACGTGCTTTAGGCGGTGAGTTTGGCCCTACTGCCCTACTGTACTAGCGTCGCGCACCCAACCTGGGTTGCACCGCGTACAAGCCTGAAACCGAACGTCAGCTGACTAAGTCGTCGCAGGCATCGCATTCTAAATTAGTCCGCCTTGCTGCTGCAGCCGCAGCTGCGCATACATATTGTGCTCGCTTGTTTCTCCACAGCCTCGTCGTTAGGGTGCCTGCTCGTCGGGTTCCGTACGACAAGCAGTTTATCGGCTCCGAGTGTGTTTCGGCCCGTCGCTGCAAAAGTCCGATCCTGTCCTCATCATCTCCACACCACACCAAATCCGAATCCGCGAAACACTCATCTACGGACTGCGATCCAGCCATCCGCACCTACGCAGCATTGCTTTGCCATGATCATCATCGACATCATCTTCCTGTTTCATATTTCATATTTCTTTTAGTTCGGCCGGTGCATCATCATCTCAATGTTACTGTATAGACTCGCACCTCTCGGGAGGAACTCTTTATCACCTGTCGTTTCAGCGCGGACACATTGGCGCAAGTCCGGCGTTTTGACCTTGGCATTATGAAGGGATATGCCTGCCTGCCTTGGCCGCGGTCGAATGGGTCTTGTTTGTCTATCGGGCGGCACAAAATGTTTCTACTGTGCATACCTACCTATGATAATACCCCCTCTCTCCCTCCCAGTATGTATGTCAAGTTGCGGTCGTCGTTCATGTGGAACGATGCGATTTTGATTGAGAACGTCTTTATGGTGCGATGTGCGTCTACGTCTATGTATGTGGTACTGGTGTCTGGTGGGTTGGGGTAATGTGTAATTGGTTGTCTCTCTCTTATCCCTTGGGTGTTCATTCCTGCAAGCATGCACGCTCTCACAAGTGCTCGACCCGATCGTTCTCACATCGAACCAATCGCGCCTCCTAATAGATTTCTGGATCTCCATGCCAACAGCACTAGCAGCATGGCTCCTTCCTCCCCACGATGCCATGATCCCTTCCTTCCACCCGTACATACTCACTACGCCCACGCCCCGCCCCGTACGCGCGTCACACTCCAGGGCTGTACTCTCACGAACACTCAATCGGTCCGACCACTCGACTCGACTCCACTCCCCTCGTTTCAATTTGTTTCGTTTCGTTTCAAGTGCCGCTGGGAATCCTGGGTGGGCTGGCTAGCTGATGTACGCTCCCCCGCTTCCCGCAGGAGGATCCTTGGGACGGGCTGAGGGAAGGGTGGGTTTGGTTAGGATGGGAGGGGAGGGGAGGGGGACACGTGCTGGGTTGGGGATGAGGTGAGGTGAGGTGAGATGCTTGGTTTGGTATTGTGGGCTGGAGGACAGTGTAGGGGTCGGACGGTGTAGGGATGGGGTGAGGTGGGAGAGAAGAGCAGTTGAGGGGGAGTTGAGGGGAATGGTGGAGAGATGGTGTGTTTCATGAGGAGGGGAGATACTTACTAGACGCTAGGTGGCACTCACAGCGTGGAATTCTCCGGATCGAAAACGGCGTGCGCAACAGCTACCCTAGCGGCCTTCGCGGGTGCGTACAATGGACGAGCTAATGCTACGTACTTGTACGGCGAGCCCTTGGATGCGGAGAATTCCCTACCGCAACGCAAGGGGGTGGATGGGCAGGATGGATGGATGGATGGGATGACTGTGGGCATCGCATCGCGTCGCATCGCCTCCTTCCGTATCTATTACTGGCAAGCTGCTTATCGATACGCAGTGCAGTGCAGTGAACAGTAACCCTAACGCTAACGCTATGTTTCAATCCCCCAAAAGCGCTGTGGCTGCGCGGCCACCTCTGCATCTGAATTCGGACTTTGGGCTCTGCATTCTCTGCTCTGCATGCATACACGCGCATGTGCGGTGTGGTCAGTCTAATTCTGATATCAGCACCGCCGTCACCACGTTTCAGGCTCGCTTACACGAGGCCGGGCGTTCTACGGTGCATGGGTACCACGAGGGCTGCTGGGGGCGGATGCGGACGCTATACATACATATGCGGGTCAGCCGCAGTTGGCGGGTCGGTAAGTCGGTAGTTAGGTGGATGGATGGAGGTGGAACGAGGATGACACGAGATGCGTTGGGGCGGTGGTGGTTGCGGTACGCTACGGCGTATGTGAGATTTTGGCGCTGGATGGACTGGGCGGGCACGTGGTGGGCCTGTAGGATTGAGGTGTGGGGAAGGGAAGGGAAGGGAGGGTAGATATTAGTGCGGTAGTATCAATATTGCTGTACGTGCGGTGTTATGTGGTGGAGGATCGCGTTGGGACAGTCGTGCACAGCCTCATGTTCCATGACTTCATAGAAACCAACGAGCCAACAGACGGATAGATTGGATCGTCGTTGTTGGGGCGTTGGTCGATCAAACAAAGCAACAGTGATCGACTCTTACGTACGGTGGGCTCTACGTTTCAAAGTGGAGTTGGAGATGCAGAAGCAATGATTCATCACTACGGTAGTACATCAACATGTCTGTTCGCCGCGGGCGTCGATCAATCAGCATTAGCATCAGAGGATCTGTCTGAACGCATGTTCTCTCGACCTAGATTTTGCAAAACTCGTGTTTTATTACTGCCTAGCAAACATCCTACATATCTGCATTTATTGAAATCAGCGACGGTCGCTATTCGTCTAGCTAAATTTCTCTTCGAGACTTAAAGGAAAGAATTTATTGATTGATTTTTGGGGTGGATTTGTTTGGGTCGATTCGTGCATGGATCCGGGGGTGGGTTGACGCAGTGAACTCCCTCATGGAGAATACTGGCTACCAACATTAGTTCAGCCATTTCCCTTCGAAGAATGTCACATGTGTCGGCGAAGGTCGGTTCCGCGAGAGCGGGCATTGCTGTATGTAGTATATGCAGAGACAAATCCAACATAGATTAAAGACCGTCCTAGAAGATGTGCCAGGCCAGGAACCGTACGCAATCGCATCTCCACCGTGCAGCCGCTCTCCCTCAAAGACGCCGGACAGCATTAGATATAATTTAGCCTTCGCCAAATATCGCTCTTTGGATCCTCCAATCTCTCATTCCCGCCGTACAATCTCGAATAGAAGGCAAATATGCACCCAAAAGCGTCAGGGTATCCAACACAAAAGCCTCTTCACTTCGGTTCAATCTGCTCTCCCACCCCATCTGCACCCTCTTTCTCGCCCCGCAGCAGCCCGCTAGCCCTGAGCTGCTCGATGCGGTCGGCCCCCCTCCTCCGGCACCTCCCGTTGACGCTCTGCCAGAAGAAGCCGAAGACTACGGAGCAGACGAGCATGAAGCCTATTAGCAGTTAGCCCGCGGCCTTGCTAAAAGAAGAAAAGAGTGGGTGGATGGGTAGTACGAGAGAGTACATACCGAGGAAGCAGAACATGACGCCAATATCATGCCACGTCCATGGCTCATCCTTTCCTGCCATTTCTGCTCGAGTCTTGGTCCGCATCTCGAAGAATAGTCTTCTCGGTTGCTTGGGGATGCTCCTTGACTAATCTTGGGGCCTCGCGGTTCAAGAAATGCTAAGCCGCTCGAAATTCTTTGCGAAAGGCTTGTCGCGCGCTCAGAGGAGTTGTGTCAAGAGACTTGGTCGTTCTTGGGCGCCTTGGTGTGGAGTCGTGGTTCTTTAACGGGTTGGCTGGGCCAACGACGTTATAAGGCGTTCCGTTGTGGTGGGCTAAGCGGGGCTAACCCGATGAGGGAATGACGGGCCGGGAGGGCTTGGCGGAGAATGTCATGTGTCCTGGATGTCGGATCGCTATTCCAAGTCTAGCCGCTTTGTATCAGCGTAGAACTTGCGCTCAGTGAACAAGGAACCGGCGAGTTTTGGTGGTGACAGAGAAACCAATGCCCGTGCGGAATAGGACGTGAAGCAAAGGATTTCGGCACTTGGATTTGGCAGGCGAAAGGAATCGCTTGCCACATCTACGGTATGGAGGTGTTTTTCTTCATACCCAGATACGAGGAAATACTCCGCCGGTTCCTCATACTAGGGTGATGTGTGCCAATTTCCAACCTTCCCACTGCGCAAAGACCCACTCGCCAGTCTCTATCAGCGGCTCCTCCGGCTCTTTCCGGGGTTCGATGATTCCGATTTCCCACATTCCGACACGCTTCCAGGCATTTTGATCCGAACAGGGAGTCAAAGCTAGACCTTGGATGACACAGCGATGAGGCTCTACGCTGTCGTGCAGATGGTGCCAAAACAATACAATGCAGGCTAGTGTAACGCTGATAGAGTCTCCCTGCTTGCAGCCAACCATAGTGCCAGTTCCATCGTGCCAATACGTGGTGGACTGAATTTTTAAGGGAGCATTCGGGGAAAATCGAGTTGAATCCAATGCAAGCCCACCGCCATCCAACCGATCAAGGTGCGTGGTAAGGGTCATAGCTTCAAGCGTGAGGTGTAGCCCGGTAAAATCGTAGAAGCTGCTCGCAGGAATCTCGTTTTCTAGTTGCTTGTTCCACCCAAATGAGAGCAGTTTAGTCCATAGGAGAACGCTGGCGGCTGTGTCGTAAACGGTGGATACTCCGAGAGGAGTGTAAAAACGGGACGTGGGTATGGAAAACCATGACCAGCTGGGCGTTGCAGTTCCGGTCTGGGGTTCCAACTCATCGCGGTTTTCGGTCGCGGTCTGAGGCATGGTTGGAGAAGTGGGGCGCTCCGGTTTAATAGCCCAAAGAAGCAAAGGCTGTATGCCCTCCTTCCACATCCCAGCGAGATATGTGAGTCCATAGAGGTTGTTGACGGCTCGCGCAATCCCAGCGAACGCCATGATTCTGTCGCTCTCCTTGGTCAACTTTCTGCGTCGGTAGTTGTCGATCAATCTTTCCCATATCCGGAGAAATCCAATTTGCCCGCACCTGAGTGAACTTTTGGGAATTTTAGGAATTCTTCTCAGCGTTCCAATATGCCCATGATCTCGAACTAGAGCATGCTTAAGCCCCAGACCCTCCCCGTAAAGGCTGAATTCCCCGTGAAGTTCGTCGGAAAAGCCTGCGCAACATTCCCACATGAGGTTGCTATCCCCGTAGTACACAGTCCGTGGGGAAAGGACTTGTTCCTGAAAGGCCCAGGCCCGAGTGGACAAGGGCCAACAGGCATGGATTTCCGATTCACGTCTGGATGGTGGGCGACACGCATATATACCTGGCTCTGAACCCCCCATTTGTCGTAGGACACAGCGCGAGTATCCTCTCGGATCCTTCCGTGGCTTTGGTTCTGCATCCTCCGGCGGAAAAAGGTATGATATGTTGCAGACTGCATTACCATAGACTGCCGCCATTTTACTGGCTTCTTCTTCCCAGTCGGACTGCGAATCCTGAATGATACAGAGAGAATCGATCAAGATATATTGATAGCCGAGTGCGCGAGTAACGCGTATGGCTTCTCTGTAGATTATCGACATGTTTTTAATCGGGATGCCAGGGTCCTGGAACTCGGAAACATTTTCGTCAAGTAATCGGATTTGACGGGCCGGCTTGTCTCCCCACATGTGGCTCAGAGTAATGTAATCGCAACGGCTGGAGGAGCGAAAATCGCATCTCAACCTGACCTTGTCGTCACTAAGATCTAGGATCCTCTTCGGCCGTGTACCTTTGTCGGCGGTTGTTGCTTGGAATCTATGGCAATCGGGATGGTCGGACACGCAGGTTTGGATCCATTGCTTGATTGCACTAATGTTGTCCTTAGACTTTAGGGGCACATGAGCCCACTGCAAAGCCAGAAGGTCTAGTGCGGAAACGTAATCTTTGCCTAGCAGTTAGCGATGCTCTTTGCAAGTTAAAGGAATGGGGCATATTAGGGAACTACCCACCAGAAGGACCAAACGGACTGATTTTTATGGTGTCCACAGACTTCCAAGAGGTACATATTGGCGTCATTGCCATGTTGGGGTGGCGAAATCCAGAATTCATGCGGAGGATTATCTTTCGGTCGGCTTTGGCTTGCTCAAGATCATGTCTTCCGTGAACGTTGAAGCAGGCGCCTATCAATCGACACAAATGACAGAACTCAATTGTTTCGTAGAGTTGTGAGACCGTGCAGAATGTATAATAGTCATGGGAGGTTGAGTCACCCCATTTCGTAAAGTCGTATGTTCTTGCGAAGCGGCTGCAGTTTTCGCAAAGCTGGTGGAGCGGAACCGATCCTTCGGGGCATGTTGCTTCTTCCGCGTCCGTCGATCGCACAGTATCCTCCGCTTGACCTTCTCCCGACGACGCCTTTGTCGCTTCCGACATCGCTCGATTAGGCAGGAACGCAATGAAACACCGAAAAAGAGATCTCTGGTGAGAAGGTGTGAAGGAGATGATGATGATGCGAGGTTGAGAAGAAGCGAGATCGTGGTGAGAAGGTGTGTAGGACTTGATGATGCTACAAGGCTGAGAAGAAGCCCCTCAACACAAGAACCGCCGAGGAGTGCTGCCTATTCAACTTGTGGCGGCAGGTGCGCTTCGCCTCGTGTTACAGAGAGGCCACGATTTGATTGGAGGGCGGTTACTGAACCGACTCCTCAGAAGCGCAGCGAACGGAATTCGTATGATATAGGCGATGGAAGTAGGGGACACGAATTAGCTATAGAGGTCAGCCAGGATAACAGATGGGGATGCGCTAGGTGGGTGCGACCCATGAACGGGGGGAACCCGTGAAGGGGCGAGCCTCGAAGTCAATCACTCTAGAAGCCTATGACCTCAGGGACCTCCGACTTTGCGACTCTCCAACTTTCCGGTCCTTTTAACTGCCCAATTTTGCGCCGGATTACGTCCGTGCCCCATCAGCCTGCATCCTATCACCTTCCAGTCCCGTTCCGCCTGCATCCCATCTCGCTTCAGTTCGATAGAGAATCCACATCGTCGCGCCCGTTTCCACAGGGATTCCATCCCATCGAAATCGGGCCCAGTAACTCAACTCCCTACACAAAATCCCGCCATGATTGGCCGACCCTCACAGCACACGTCCTCAGAAAAGCAGCAAAATAACCTATTGGACTCAAACGCCCAAGATCGGGGTACAGAATGACAGTAAAAATCTAGCCACTGCTTCGAAGCGTAAAAGCATAAAGGTGCAGTTCCCGCTCAAATCTCTACCGGGTCTATCTAATAGATCCTACGCTTGCCTACACCATCTCTCGTTGACCCAAAGCAATACCTGCCTACCCACCCGCCCCAGCCTCGCCACCCTACAAACTAAGACCATGCCATCCCCCTTCTCCGCAGGCTCCACCCGCGACCTCATCACCAGCATCCTCAACCTGCTGGTGAACATCCTTATGCTCTAGCAAAACCAGAAAATGCCGGCCCTCGCAGTATGTCACACATATAGACAGAGCCCAACGCCCTTAACAGTCCACTAACGTCTTATATAGGGACGAAAGACCGGTCGAGGCGAAGATACGAAGCCGCCGCGTCCCTAGTGCGACCCGAACGCGCATGTGGAGCGAATGCATAGGGACCAGCATGAGACGAAATCGATGAAGGTGGTAGGCCACGCGCCAACACAGGGACTGAAGGGAAAAGAAGGAACAACATGGATAAGCGGCGGCAGGAGTGGCGCGAGCTGTTATCTCATTGGGACTTCGACCGCGTCATGATTGTGGACAGTCTCAGCGTTATCCAATGCATGATCAGATTGAAAGCAAACACTGCAAGCTTCAACTAAGTACCTCTTCCTCGCAACATTTCCATGTGAAACTGCACATGTCACTCGAGAACGGTGAAAAGAACTATATCACGACGAGAAATTGTCATAAACAAAAGCATTCACACTAGAAGAAATTATGTTCCCTTCGCTACTCTCCCTCGAGCCAACTATCGACTCAACAAACGAGTAGCAAAAGCACCACCACCCAGAGGTAGCGGGCGGCAACGTGGTGCACTCTAGCTTCCCTGTCCACACTCGTCGACCGTAGTGCATAACGTACTGACGAGCTCTAGCTTAATTGGAAGCGGAATTCAACAAAGTCATAGTGACTCCCATCTCCATGACTCACCCACATATCTGCATCCAACCCGAGGCTTCGGCGAATCAAAGACTCAAGCGTTGGCCCAAGGAAAGGGGAAGACCGCGGGGAGGAGGAGAGATGAGATAAACCCCCGGAACCCCACAAAGATGCACAAAGCCCCCAAGAACCCACAGAAGCCGATCGAAATCGACATCCACCAGAGGCCCACGATGAGTGAACACTTCGGCACGGACCTTCTTGCACACGGGTACGTCCTCCAACCCGCTCCATGCCCCGTCGAAGAAAGGTTGTTCACCAATCAAGCCGCGAGAGGCACTGGATAGAGTGTATTGCCCTTCATCGGTATCCCAGGTACTCGATGGGGCGACTGAGGAGGATCAAGCGGGTGAAGCATGCAAGCCCCGTTCAGGTCAACGGAATGAATGCTTGACGCCCACCACACCCATCGCGGTGATGCCACATCTCCGCCCTCCTGCTGAACACCGTTCAGCTGGCCTACCGAACTGTTACGTCCGGAGGCGGGATAGTCCAGCTGGAACCGTGGAGCGTTCATCGCACTACAGTCGGCCCTCAGGGCACGGCCTGACGTGCTCGCAACCACAAGCTGAACGCTGCGACAGTGGTCACATGTTCTAGCTCAACGGGTGCCGTGGTACCCGAGCTCTTCGCAACTGATGGCGATAATGTAGGGAGGCGTGGACAAATATCCAACGCGAACTGCAAGACGTGGGCGGCCCCTGTGACGTTGGGAGGTGAGCCACGGATGACTCTTCTCGACTACCATCTTAGTGCGCCGCGCCTTCTTGCCAATATGGGTATATAATACCACATACATGGGTGCCTCAGAGTAAAACATGCCAAGGACCTTTCGGCCTGTCAGAACCGCCCGGGGGTGGCTCAATATCTGCTGGCTTCTTTCCACCAAGTTCGGATTCCAAGACTGCCAGAAGCTCTTTGCTCACAGCAAAGAGGTCCAGCCTCTCAAGATCCTCTCCTAGTATCGGGGGTTGCCCCCTACTCTCCAGGTACACGACCTTGTTATGTTCTTGGGTCTTAGCCCATGACTTGCGGAGTCGATCACCATGCTCCACCGGCTTGAATCGGTCTGCGGGAGGCTTGGGTCGTAGCACCGCGTGCTTCTGCCTTGCGTTCTCACATCCGCGGGACCTTGACTGCTTTTCCGGTGGCTCTCTGCTTTCACTGCGAGACTCTCTCCAGAATGCGCTAGCTCTCCGCGGTGGGCCGTCTGCCGTTTGTCCGTTCGTGGAGGTGGTTTGTCGAACTCCGGACCTTGAAGGTTCTGTAGGCGTTCCATTGCTATGGATCCGCCTCGGGTTGTGGCTGCTGCACGACTTCCTCGGTTCTTCGCTTGCCAACCAAAAGGCCTACCAGCATCTAGCAATCCGCGCCCGCCTGAACGTGTGGTTCAGCTTTTCGTGAGTTCGCGGATTCTTTCCCTGAGAACGCTGGGCAGGGCTGGAGAACTTGGAAGGAGGTCGGCTTCCGCCAAATGGACGCAACTCCTTATCAGGATGTCACTGATGTTGTGAGCTCACTGGCTCAGGGTTTTGAGCATCTCGCTCAGGATTGTTACCGCATCGCTGGATGGGTAGGCATTTGCGGGACGTCTCTCGACTTTTGTAGGCTTTCGCCCAGTGTCACATGTTGTGCTCATGGGTTGTATCGCTCAGACTGGATCCTTCTGTAAGGCTTGCAGTCGAGACTTATGGTTGGAGACTTGGGCATGATGACCCTAGTTTGATGATTGTGGGTACACTGACCCGTATGGGTGGGTACGATACCTGAACCAATTCTTCCACGACATGCCGGAGCCTCCAAGGCTACAGAGCGTATGACTTGTGAAGAGAAAAGGTGCTTGGGGCGCGATGACCCGAAAGGGGGGTTCACATCCACCTCAACCGGAGGCCAACCCGGTGATGGATGCTCTGCCCAAGAGGGAGGTGTTGCGTCGGGGGTTTCGCGACATTGTCTCAGAAGCGAGAGGATTTCGTCCAAAGTGTGTGGGCAACGGACCCAGCGTTGCGTGATGAAAGAGGATGCCGGAGGGCGCGCCGATGGGGTCGATGTGTTGACACGCTCGTTCGCAAGTTTGCTTCAGGAGAGATCAAATAGGCGTGGAAAATATCGACGGGAAAGCATGATGAGAAGTGGGATGGGTGAACGAACGACGTTGGTCGGATGCCGTTGGAGGGTTTTGTAGTAGGTATAGGATAGAGGAGGTTGGGCAATGCAAATTTAAGGTCGAGGCGGTTGACGCGCTAGCGAAACTTTAGGTAAGCGAGTGGGCTTGGCGTTTCCGTCTGAGCTTTCGCGTCATTGAATCCGTTGTAAACGAACTGTTGCGAGCTTCCGAAAGGCTTCCCGCAAGCGGGCCCCTTCTCCCGAGGGCATACACCATGGTAGGTAGCAAATGAGCATGTGCTGAGGGTTCTCTCTGACGCAGTAATAGCCGCCCAAGCGCCGCGCAGCATCGACAAGAACAACGCTCATTGCCAAACGCCCTTCAAAACTTGCGAAAGAAAACGGCCTGACCGCCGACCAAGAAGCCGAGATACGGGAAGCGTTTAGCTTGTTTGCAGTACATCACCCGGATCATGAGGACTCGAAAGAGGGTGTTCTGAGGAGAGACGATGTACGCCGATGCTTAATGTACGACTACCATTTCTCCGTGCCACTTTCTACGAAGGGCAAGGACCATGCGGACTGGCGTTTGCTGACCAGGGCTCCAGATCTCTGAACCTCGGCCCTGACAAATCAGAAATCCCTTCCATTCTCTCAACCATAGACCCGCTAAACACCGGCTTCGTCGAGTTCGTCCCATTTCTATCCTATGCCGCCATAGCCCTACACTCCAAGGATGAAGACGAGGAACAAGATGACGAAGACGACGAATTCCACGCGGAGAGCAATATGGAAGAGGTCAGGGCAGCATACAAGTTATTCACTCATGGTGGACCGGGACCGATAACGCTCGCGCACCTGCGGAGAGTCGCAAAAGAGCTTCGAGAAGATTTGCCAGATGAGGTGCTCAAGGACATGATTCTGGAAGCCAACGGTGGCGTGAAGGGCAAGGGGAGAGACGTTGGTGGAGTGGGTCTGGAAGAGTTCGAGAGCGTGATGAAGAGAGCTGGATTGACATTTGGATGAGGTGTCTAGGGTGCTTTTACGAGCCATGTGTATATGTCCTGCATCTGAGCGTGGCGTTTCGGCGGGGCGTGTGTTTCTGGACAGAATGGGATGTGTTGGACCTAAACCGCATCTCTTATTTGGGCGGCTCGTACGCCTAGTGAGGAATCGAACCATTCGAAGGTATTTTGCAGTTAAGAGAGCAATAGCCCAGTGGAAAAGGTATCCTTCTAAGTGGAACACAATGGAAATACCTAGTCAATCATATCTTCCATGTGTATTAGGACGTTCTGCGCGCTGGAGAAAGATGCGTGAAACCGGAATCGGCCCTGAGGCAAGAAATTCCGCAAAGTCCAAAGATGAGTGATGGGAAAGTAGTAGAAAGGGATGCCAAAGATAGAGAGGCGATATCGAAAACCCCCGCGCCAATCACATCAGCCTCCGTCATGGCTCAGCTTCGAGCGGATGCGCCTCTGCCAAGATTTCAGGGCAGGGCCAGGAAAAGAACACGACGCAGTGCAACAAAGGGGGGGCAATCACCATTCTGCACAACGCCATTCTGGCACCAATTCGAGCAGCTCTCACTCCCTTGAAGGTACGACCCACGTATCCCTTTCTGAATCCACAAATCCCCTGCCGCCATTTCTACGCGGCCGCCGCATTCGTATCGCCATCGTAATTCCAGCTAACAACCACCCCAAGCCCCGAGCAACGCGAACTAAGCCTCCCATGTCCTCGAAAACGTACTAAGGCGAACCCTCCCACCCCCATATGTCAAGCGGCGTCGACGTCCGACGACCCGGCATTTGGTCTTACTTCAGTTTCTCTGGCCCGCGCCGACGCACCTCCGTCTCCCTGCCGCGCAGCATCAACGACCCTGCCCACGACCCCTTCGAGAAACCGGATCGGCACTCGCGGCATCGCTCCAATCCGGCGAACGGCTTCATGAGTGATTTCAAAGGCACAGCGATGAATGGAGGGCAGCGGGCACGCTACCTCAAGACAGGAGGGATAATTGCGTTTATACTACTGGTGCTGTACTTTGTTGCGCCGAGGGATGGATTGTCGAGGGCAGGAGGTGCGTTTGGATGTTCGACATTAGGGGACGGCATGCTGACATTGGATTGCAGAAAGCTTCCATAAGGGCAATGACGGCCAGTCCGCGGCGCCAGGCGTACAAGCGAAGTGCACAAAGTCTATCTCCAAGGACAAACCGCTCGTCCAGTACGCTCTCATGATCGACGCCGGCAGCACAGGCTCCCGCATCCACGTCTACAAGTTCAACAACTGCGGGCCGACACCCGAACTCGAGGAGGAACACTTCGAGCAAACGGCGAAGAAGGAGGGCGGATCAGGGCTCTCGTCGTACAAGGGCGATGCTGAGGGCGCTGCGAAGAGCTTAGATCCATTGATGAAGGTGGCTGTCGAGAAAGTCCCCAAGTCCTACCAGGCATGCACACCCGTTGCCGTAAAAGCCACCGCAGGTCTCCGCAAGCTCGGCGACGAGATGAGCAACAGAATCCTCCAGGCTGTCCGTCACCGCCTTGAGGCCCAATACCCCTTCCCCGTCGTCTCCGAAGAACAGGGCGGCGTGGAAGTTATGCCGGGCGAGCAAGAGGGTGTCTACGCCTGGATCACGGCCAACTACCTCCTGGGCAAGATCGGCGGCCCGGACAAGACACCCACAGCCGCTGTCCTCGATCTCGGCGGCGGCTCAACCCAGATCGTCTTCCAGCCCACCTTCCCCGAAACCGCTAGCGGCGGCCTCCCCAACAAACTCGCAGACGGCGACCACAAGTACGAGCTCAGCTTCGGCGGCCGCGACTTCACCCTCTACCAGCACTCGTACCTAGGCTACGGGCTCATGGAAGCGCGCAACAACCTGCACAGCGCCGTCCTCGACTCCGTCTATCAGGAGAACAAATCCAACGAGAACCGCGACTGGCTCCAGGAGCCTATTGTGAACCCCTGCATCGCGCCCAAGATGAGCCGCGAAGTCGAAGTCCACCTCCCGCAGGACCATGCGCTCGGGACCCCCGTCACGGTCAACATGACCGGCCCGGCCGAAGCCTCGCCCTCCACCTGCCGCGGCATCGCGGAGAAAACGCTCGAAAAGGACGCAGAGTGCAAGCTCGCGCCCTGCGCCTTCCGCGGCGTGCACCAGCCCTCGTTCGAGAAGACGTTCGCGCGCGAGGACGTCTACCTCTTCAGTTACTTCTACGACCGCACGCGCCCGCTCGGCATGCCCGAGTCCTTCTCCCTCTCCGAGCTCAAGGAGCTCGCCAACCGCGTGTGCCACGGCGAGGAGCACTGGGATGTGTTCCACAGCGTCGAGGGCGCGCTGGAGGAGCTCAAGGGCCGGCCGGAGTGGTGCTTGGATTTGAACTTCCAGCTTGCGCTGCTGCATACGGGGTATGAGATGCCGATTGATCGGGAGGTCAAGATCGCGAAGAAGATTAAGGGGAATGAGCTGGGGTGGTGTTTGGGCGCTAGGTATGTTCCTCCCCTGTTCTGTTTTCGATAAAGATGGTGCTAACGTCGACGCAGTCTTCCGCTCCTCGAGAAGGGCTCGGGCTGGCAGTGCAAGATCAAGGAGGTGCACTAGCCGCCCCTCCTCCATCTCCTCCTACACTGTAGCATTTCATCCGTTACTCTCCTGAGAGCACGTTTCGACTTTTCTCAGCAAAACCCCTTTACAACGACATTTAATCATGCATCCATAGGCGTTGACTAGGTTCTTTTCTGCGGGCCTTCTTTTTTTTTCTCATTAGAGATGATTTGGTTTGAGTTCGACAGCATCGAGCTTTGAATGTATCGAGCATTGATTGGTATGTGGACCGGGGGGGTTCATGATGTCGGGCCTGTGTCTGGGCTGTTTATTGGGCATGGAAGGGAATGGAAGAGAAGAGGAGAGAAAGGGAGGGAAGGAGATGCGGTGTTCTTGTGTAGATGCGGAAATGGAATAGAATACCCCCTGCTTTGGTCGACGTTAGTCCGTGGTGTTTCTGTGATTGCTATATCGACATGTGCGGACGAATCGAATCGAATCGAAAGATCGACGTGCTGGGAACTTGCGGTAAGGCTGAGACCGATTCATGCTCTGACGACATACTACCGCGGACACATTGTAGGCCCTAAGGCCCCTTCACGGGCGCGCGGCCGGCAAATTTCGGCAATGTATAGTGACCTGAAGGTCTCCAGGCTCGGCGACACGGTAACGGTTCATTCAAGCTAACTACAGTGCCTTGAGATAAGGTGAGGAACGTGGCTTTAGACGTGCGTAGGGTAAAGGTAGAGCAACGAAAATGCAGAGCAAGGCATGGAGGAGGGGCCCCAGGAATATATTGCTACAGGCATAGAGCTACACTAAGTAAAGACTGAGTAAGCGTCCCGGCTGCGGTAGTGTAGTCCACGACCACGTGAAAACCATGGCATCACCAACCAGACGGTAGGATGTATGGATTGTGGATTGGGGTTGGCAGTGCGAGGAATCCTCCTTAGAAAACAACTCAAACTCCGCGACTGGCCGAACGATAAGTGCATAATGTTTCTTCCGGGGGCCAAATTGATGTGAGAACGAATACAAAATAAGGAGTAGGTCTCCCTCTTCCAAGGCCGCGGTACCGAAGCCAAAGAATCTCGGTCTCTCGCGTACATACTTATCCACCCAACCCGCAGCAAAGAAACATCGGTGTTCCATAGCCTTCCTCAGCCGTGATAGAAGGGCAGACTGAAAATCCAAAGGGCTAGTATGCGCTACAGTGTGTGGATTCCATAGGTGCCCAAGGTCTCTAGATAGTGCTGTGTCGTAGACTCCGTTACCTGTCCACATGCACTTAAGCATGTCGAGAAATTGTTCTCGTGTATCGCAGTAGGTTCCCGCATGTAAAAATGCTGACTTATAAAGTTCTATGACAGAACGAAGGAATCCATGCAGGGAAGTCCATGGTCCCATGCCCCATTTGGTACATATGCGGCCAAAGTTGTCCTGAAGGCTATCAACTCCGGGAGGCATCCAGTCCACCAACACTTTTAATTCGATCATGTTCTCTGAGACGCGACCGCCGAAATCCAACTTCCCGGAAGTCTCCTCGAGGGTGCTGTAGAGAGAACAACGCCATAGAAGGTCCGTTTGAAGACCGCTGTGGTATATAGGCTGTTGTCGCCAGTCAGGCACCCATGATGGCCAATCTTCAGTTTTATTGAAGCTCTGGCGCGCTAGAAGGGCAATTAAGATGGAATTTGCCATACCGGCTTTTATGCAGGCACGAGCAAAGGTGCGGTAGGTTTCAAGAACATCCAATGAATAGTCGACATCCATGAGTACGACATCTTGTCGGTGGAATGTATCCGCCAATGCCAAAGGTGCGATGTTTGTTGCCATGCTGTACAGCGCGTAAATCCGGTCACGATCGTCAGAGCAGTCGTAGAGCCATGAATTGTTGACCATCTCCAAGATTTCCGCCGTACTAGTTTCGGTGCTAACGTGTTCAGCCATGGAATGAAGTTTCCATAGCTTCGCTAACTTCACAATGGCAGACAGTGAGTTGCTTGATAGTGCTCCCCAGAGACCGTCGCTCTTACATCTTTCTATGGCGGCAAGGAATCTTGACAGTGACATTTCAGACGCACCGCATATCAGGGTCAAGTCGTTGTTAAAGACGCATTCTTGAATTATCCAGAGGCGATTGAACCATGGCATGCTTAGGAATTGGCCAATAGCATGTGCGTTGGACTCGTCCTCCATTTCGAGTGTGTTTTCAGCGTTCTTTGCGAGGTGAAGCTGAGATTGAATCATCCGACTCGGCCGCCGTGACAAGCGATCCATCAGGCGCATACCTCTCTCGTTTTCCCCTCCGCCTGGGCCGAGCCAAGCGAGGACTCTTCTTGCGCCTCTGAAGATGCGGGCCATCAGGGGAATCTGCGTCCCTTTCTCTTTGTTGTCGCTTTGATTTATGCACACAGCATCTGCCCATAGCCATCTCTTGTCCAGCTTATGCCGGAACCTTCTCAGCGCTCGATCAAGATTTTCTGTCACGAAAACCTGCCAGCCATCGTCGTTGTAGAGCGGGAAGATGAGCTTTGGTTCTCCCCAAGTGTACGATATAGCGTCATATTCTCCCTGTAGCGCCTCGAGATCGGCCTGTTGGAAAGAGAAGCAGAGAGGCGCATCGTGGCCGAGCGAGGGCTCTAGAACAAGGATCCTGATGTGTTCGGGGCTGTTGAGCGGCACGTATCGGTGAATCATGGCTTGATTAGGTGCCATTTCGGAAAGCAGGCTACTACATATCGGCACGGAAGAGTGGAAAGTTATAGTGTCTCCAGATGTAACCTTCGGAGTTCGAACGGTTATCCACAAGGCTGAGTTGGCGGGGAAGATAGGCAGCTGAACTGGGCATGCATACATGAAATAGGCTTAGCGCAGGCAGCTACGCCTCGCCCCACCCTGAAGGTCAGGTTTCGGGAGTCCTTGGTAGAAGTAGATTAGTGCCTGACGCAAAGAAGAAGAGATGGGATCCAAGCTCAACCACGAGCCATCTTCTAACCCATCGAGCAAAACGCCGGCTTACTATCGATATCGACAGCTGTCGCCATTCCTTCCGCGTCTGGCCTGTTTCAGGGTGAACTTTGGCAAGAGTGTGTATGTGCTGTATGCGAGCGAGGCAGAGAGAGTGAGTGTTGGTGTGATGTGGTGTGGTCGACCAAACTCAACGAAAGTTGTGGCGGCAATGACGTCCTGTCGGATTACGTTAGCGCTGAAGGAAGGAACGGCACTGGGGTCTGTACTGTGATTTCGAAAGCAAATCTAGGGGGTATCTCATTACTAAAAGGACCAAGCAGCAAGCTCCTATATATCCAACAGCGCAGGCAACACTTTTTAATCAGAGCAACGCATCAGAACGACCCAATCTGGCCCTTGGTGTAAATGGTCTGCCTCTTCTTCATGTGATGCTTGTGCTTGCCATGTTTGCCATGCTTCCCCTCCTCATTGCGCAGGCCCATGGCAATCGCCATCCCACTGTGCACCCCGTTCTTATTAGCCCTAATACGCTCTGATCCGACTCTCTTCCTCTTAGCCTCCTTGCGAGTCCGCTGCTCCCTCGTTTTCTTCACCTTTCTCATGATCCTCTCGCTCATCAGAACAAGCATCGTGACTACCATGACGGGCACCGCGATGACCCAGAAGAAGGCGTCCGAGTGTTCCTGGACGCCCGTGAAGCGCTCGAAGTTTTGCCCAAAATAGCCGACGAGGAAGGTTAAGGGTAGGAAGAAGATGGTGACGGCGGTGAGGATCTTCATGGATTCGTTTTGGTAGGCGCCCGTCATGTTGAAGATGAGGTCGATGAGGTTGTCGGCTGCACGGCGCATTTGGTCAAGAGAAGCAGTGATCATCAGGCAGTGATCCTCAACGTCGCCGAGGTACGTGTGCGTAAGCGGCGAGATAGCGACGGACGAGATCGACTTCCGTGACTGGAGGTTGGTGAAACTGGGCGTTGTCACTGGGTCGGTTTTGTGGTCGCGGAGGGAGTTGATGAGAGAGATGATAGGTTGAATAGTATTTCTCAGAACCGATAATTCGGAAGAAAGAATGTATAGTTGCTGGGAGTGGTGAATCTCGGGAGCCTGTAGAACATCGAGCTCCAGTTCGCCCATGGCGTCTTCGTAGGCTGCTACGACAGGCATGGCCAAGTCGACTATGGCGTCAATGATGGCTTGGACGATCATGCTGCCATCACCGCTCCTGCGAATCATGGTGTCCTTAGTATTCAGACGCTTGATGATAGGCCCTTCGATCTCGCGCGCGGAGCGCTGAAAGAAGGAAACCACGGTGTTGTCAGCGAAAATGAAGATGGACACTTGCTCAGCGCTGACGTAAACGTCCTTGCCCTTCGCTTTCAGCAGCTTCAGCGCCGAGTGCAGCTCCATGTAAAGGGTCCTGTCCTCGTTCGGACCGCCACGATATCTATGCAGTGAGGGATGCTCCTCTGCACGTTGACCTATAGTCCGGTTGTGCGAGGCAACGGCGCCGTTGATGTTGTAGTCCTTCTCTTCTTTGCCCCAAGACTTCTCGACATCCTTGGGGTCGCTCTCATCCGATTTCGAGCTGAAGGCATTCGTCATGCGGCCAAGGGACTTCTTCTGCTTCTTTTGGGGGCTTGGCTTCCTTGGCTCGTCGTCGGAATCGGAACCGCTGTCTGAATCATCTTCCGGTTTACGAACAAGTTTTGAAAGCGTCAACAGCACTGATCCCAGTTAGCGAAGGCATGCGGACGCATTGATTTAATATATCAACGACGGGAAGTCGTTTGCCGCGAGTGTTTTTAATGCAGCGGACCGGGAACGCGCCGCGTTGGAGAGGCGCTACCGGAAGTGGAAAGCCGGCGTTGGTAGGTCCGCCTAACCCATCAACACCGCGATGATGTAGACTTCTAGCAAATATTCCTCAACAAGCCAATAATCTCAACAAGATCGAATTTAACACTTACGGAAAGCTTGATCAGAATACCAGTCAACTTTTGTGCGACCCCCCTCGTTCATCAAATCCTCAACTGCTAGAGGGTGGAGATGCTTGTACTCTTGTAGAATTGTGATGACATCGGTGCTCCAACCGTTCACATTGATCCATCGACATGCTACCCACGGGTCCTTGGGTCTGCGAAGGAACTCTTCCAAATTGTCGTTGTTCAAATCTTGACATTGCACATCCTCCTCGGAAAAGTCGACCACGGTGACCTCGCAACGCTCATGGAGATGTTTATAGCGGGCAATCTCCTCCTCCTTCTTGGTGTTTACGCCGGGCTCAGCGCCCGGCTCCTCCCAATCCGGCACTGTCGGCGATTGATAGTTTCGAATGGTGTTGGAACGCGTCGGCCGTCGTCGCAGACCGGATTCGATGGAGAAGCGGGAGGGAGACAGGAGGCTGTTGCCGTCCGCGCGGGCTGCTGTAGCTGAGACGGAGCTGGCGGAGCGACCGCGACTCTGGTTCTGGCCCGCCATCTGCGTGTCGACAGCCAAGCCAGGAGGTGCTGATGATGGGCTACCGACGCCCTGAGGGATGTGCGCATCTTGGGGAGAGTTGGGCGATGCGAAGTCGTGCACCTTGGGGCTGTTCGGCGAGGCCATTGTTGCTGTGGTGTTCCGTGACAGATGGCGCCTGCAGAGTTGTTATATGGCAGTTGCGATGACGCTGCAGGAAAAAGCAAGGCGCGAAGCCATTGGGTCGATCCCGAAGTCACCGCCGGCGTGAAATGTTGGCTGCTGGTGATGCGATATGCAGGCAATTGGGGTGTCGACGGTAGAGTTCAGCTGCACCGTGGACCGAAAACGCAGGCCAAAGACTTCAGCCCGGGCGCGCCATCAGCAGCGCGCTAGCTCTGCGCTGCACCGCATTCAGACTACTGATGGAATACTGAGCTATGGATGAGAATACTGATGCGACTACTGATGAAATTCTGATGAGGATGCTGACGGCCATTCCGTGATACGATACTGTGATAGACCGCTCTCCCGAAAACTCGGACTTCGAGTACTTGCGCCTACAGGATTATTATTAATGAGGCAGACTCGAGCTCCGGACGCGGACAGCCCTGGAGGGTTTCATGCGATTAAATAACACGGCGCCTGTGCCAGATGCGCCCTTTGTCAGCACGGCATCCCGGCTGCATGCCGTCGACGGGACGGCCTGAGGGCGTGCGAGCCACCACCACAGGGACTCGAGTGCAACGCTGCTTTGAGAGAGTTCGCAATTTCTAGCAGACTGCTATCTAGACACCTGCTTGTCTGGGTGAAAGTGCAGCCGGAGTCGCGCATAGAAAGTATAATTAGCATGGAATGGGCTGGGGGCCCGTGATTGGCCAGCGAAAACCCAAGCCTTCTCCACCTCGCCATCACACCTCACTACCACCGCGCCCACTCCTCGCATTCATCCCAAAGCAGCCTCATCGTCGACATAGATACTCCCGTCCGACCCTGCTGCCGCCGACGCTCGCCAGCGCGACACCCTCGCAGCCCCCCAGTGCGCTGCCTCGCGGCCCGTACGACTCGAGCGCTGCCCTGCTCGCCACACGCTCTTGCCGTGGCCTGCTGGGACACCCCTAACGCATAGCAAACATCCTCATCTCCCCCCCGACCAGCCATCTCGAACCCCCTTTCGCCGCGCCCCGGCGATATTGGCTCTGCCTCGACCGCGCCCGTCTCTTCACGCCTCGCCAGCCAGCCGGACTTCTTTCACCCTCGCGCGAGCCGAGTTGTGCGTTCGCGTTTGCCCGTCTCAAACAGCGCCCTTTGGCAGCAGCACGCGGCCCCGCCGACCCACGCCGTACGAAAGGACTGGCCCGGCCGCCCTTCTCTGCGAGCGTCTGCCGTTTGCTCGTCGATTCGCATCTGGCAAACCTGCTTGCCTCCCACCACATGCAACACTAGCGGCTGTCGTCACCCCACGGCACCCACTGTTTCCGTCCACGACAGCACCGGACCGATCCAAACATGCGTGAAGTCAACTTCAGCATCCCCAATGCCAACAAGGCGTCGGTCGGCATCACCACCGCCCTCTACGACCGCCGCGCCCTCGACTGCACGTCCACGCTCCCGCTCATCAACTCGCTCAACCACCTCGCATACCTCACAACCTCCTCCGCGCGCATACGGGACATTCTGACCGTCGATGGCGGCATCGAGCGCCTGATATGCATTCTCAAGGAGGGCAGGAGCAAGGATATGATGGACATGTGGAAGTGGAACCTCGCCTTTCAGTGCATTTTCAACATTGGCGTGCGTGGTTCCGAGAACGTCAGGACGCGGGTGGTCGAGGCCGACATGGTGCCTGTCATCGCGACCATACTGGACAACTACATCAAGGTGGTCGACAAGTGTCGGGAGAGGGCCGAAGCAGAACTGCGGAGAAATGCACGGCTTGGCACATCGAGCCGCCATCACTCTTCGCGCTCCGGCGAGATGGCGTCCAGCTCAGGACACAGGGCTGAACGCACACGACGCGCAGTGCCGCCTCCCATCGAGATCCCCCAAACCTTCGTCCAGGCGCCGCTGGAGTCGCAGGCAGGGGACACGACTCCTACCCCCGCTTTCGCCATGAGCTCTCCGCCTGAGCGCACCTCCTTCCCACGCGGCCGCCCTTCCCACCACCATCACCACCGCAGCCATGAGAGCAGAGGCCAATTGTTCGGAGCCGTTGGCACTAATACACGCAACATCGGCCAGCCGCTAGCCACTGCACTACCGGCAATGGAGCCAACCGACACCTTTGCATTGAGGCCCGTGCGAGATGCAGATCGGCTTCCCTCCATGCTTCCCGCCTTGCAGGGGGAGATCACCTCCCAACCCGAGTCTCCCACTACCCCGAGTGCTCCACAAGCGCGGCAGAGCAGCCCACGGGCAGCGATTGGCCGACCACGACGTCGACCCTCCATCCGACACCAGCTATCCATGTCGGGCGAATCCGACCTTGATGCGCAGCAAGACGACATGTCTGCGGAAGCACCCACAACGGCTGGACCCGCTGTGAATGAGCCGATCGTGGGCATTCAGAACAACGATATTAATATGTCAGACATCGTCGATAATGCAGAGATGCTCGACGCCGGAGCGTCTCCCGTACCCATAACAGCGCCCTCGGAGACGACTGACGAGAGCCACGAGACGTTCAACATTACGCACCGCCCCGCTTTGGACGGGAGCTTAATCAACCCTGCTAATCCCCAGACTGCTGGCCCCATCGGTGGCTTCTCTCCCGTTCAGCCAGCCATGAATGTCGTTAATGCCAACCCTCCTCCCCCGTGGTATCCTCGCTACAACCAGGATCGCAATGCTACCGCTGGTGTTCTCGCCGCCATGCCCCGAGACGAGGACGTCCTCATGTCGCTTCAGCTGCTTGCATACGTCTCCAAATACTGCAATCTACGATCCTACTTCCAGAAATCGCATCTCGTACCGAAGCTGAAGATTGGTAACGATCTGCAGCTGCTAGATGGAGAAGCCGCCAGCCCAACACCAATGGCGGAGGATGAGGAGGAGCTTGAGGAGTACGAGCTACCGGACGATTTCAACATTTTCCCTCTCGTCGAGAAGTTCACGGTACGGCATCACACTTCCGACATGCAGTACTGGGCAAGCGTCGTCATGCGGAACTTGTGCCGGAAAGACGACTCTCGAGGAGGTATCCGACAGTGCGCGTACTATCAGTGCGGGAAATGGGAAGAGTACACGCGACAGTTCGCCAAGTGCCGCCGCTGTCGACGCACAAAGTACTGCAGTAAAGAGTGCCAGAAAAGCGCTTGGGTATATCATCGGCACTGGTGCGTGGCAGCAAACTAGAGGCGGACCTCTCTTAATCCCTTTTCACGCATCATCATTGGGTTGCACGTTTTATCTATGCCCGCATATTGCAAGGCGCTCGGCTGCTCATATTTTCGAACTCTCATACTTAATGAAGCGACACGACACCGGATACCATCCCGTACCATACATTCAGACTGCTCAAAGCTTTTTCTGGAATCGGAAATCTATGCAGGAGTTGGAGAGGAGTGTATAAGGTCTTTTTGGTCTTGAATCAACTCAGGAGGAGCGGTCGATCCCACCTTCTTGGTGCTACCTTATTATATCATATTTCTAGGTCGAGTATTGTTAGTGGTGGGAGCAGGCCGCTTAGCAAGTAGGATGCTCAACGTTCAAATGGAATGGTTTCGGACCTTGGTCAAGTGGTTCCTTGTTCAGACCGTAGCTCTCAGCTGGCCGCATGGCCGATTTGCGTCTTTGTTTGGCGAGTCTTCCTTTGTGTTTCTCCAACGGCTGCTGAAGCCCTAGTCTCCCTTCTCCTTATTGTCTATTGATCCGTCAAGAAGAGCCGAGGGGCTTGACGCCCTCTCTCTTTCCCTTGGAAACTTCTCCTAGCGTTTGGTCTGTCAGATGAGATACGCACATTTACACAGAGACGATTCAGTATGTCATCATTTGACGTTTATGGGCGGCGCTCTTGTGGATAATCATCGCATTGCATAGCTTAGCATTAGCAAAGGGATCATGGTTAATTCAAATCACTGCTCATGTGCCTTGATTTCTTAGCATATCGGTATTAACATCGTTGATCTTAGAATCGGCCATGGGGCATGAATTTCGCTATTTGCGCATTGAAGTGTATATTGCGGGCGGGCGGAGGATTATTGCTGAGGTTTCATCCTGGGGCTGGGCGAGGCTGACAGGAGGGGATATCATACACGTGCTGCAGGCCTGGGATGTGCACTGGGCGGCTCTCTTACGCGCGCCTGATGAAACAATTTGTGGGATGGATATGATATGGCAATTCGGTGGAGTTTCGAGGTCAGCGTGATGGTGGAGGCTACGTCAGATGTCAAAAATAGGCGCCATGTTAGCTGCAGGGGTACCAAGCCATGCTTCTGTGGTTCGCACATCAGGTGCCCGCATCGTGACCAGGTACAGCCGCTTTCTTCGCTGGACTGCCGAAGCAACCTCCTGGCCATATTCCGTGTTTCGGTGGCTACAGTACCTAGACATGTACATCTCGGGGTGGTCAGATATCGACGCGTAATAGCGGTGCACCGCCCAGGTACGACAAGCCCGCTCCAGCCAACATTACAACCCCGAACCAACTTGGAAGACGGGTGTCGCTCACCACCCGCGACAGGACAAACGCCTCGAATGCCCTGCGACAATGTCCCAAGAGGGAGAGCCTCCGAGCGGAGGTATTCGCAGACGGCAGTCCCATCACGACGATGAGGATCTCGGCTTGCCGGCGCAAGGCTCTGGCTCTGCCACCGATACCGTGGCCTCGCCGTACAGCATAGAACTCCCACAGCGCTCCGCTACAGACCCCGACGCCGCACCCGCCTCTCAATCCTCGGCACTGGAAGGCTTTTCGAGACCGTCGATATCGCGTTTATCCTCAGACGCATCGCCGCGAGTCCGCTTCTCCACCGATATCGAACCACATGGCGCGGCACAGAAGTCGAGGCCGGAGACGGCAGGAGGCTCAATTGATGGAATTGCGCTGGCGGGGAAGGGCGTGGGCTCGAAGAAGCGCCCTGGTACCCCGGACCTCACTATCGATACCCGTGAGCTTTCTGCTGGAGGCTCGTCGGCGCCAATTCAGGAAACCGTTGCTTCACCTTCACGACTGTCCCCGCTTTCACCGCGTAGTACAGGGAGAGCTTCTCCACTGTCGCCGACGAATCGATCCCGCGGATACTCGCTACGCAGCGCGCTTTTCAGGAAGAACGTTCACGACCAGGCGCAGTCGCCGGGATCCTACATCGAGTTGGAGGAGAGCCCAGCCTCTTCAAGGCGCCAGGCACAAATGGATGGTTCAGGCGACGATGATGCAATTGACAAAGCTGGCGATGCAACCGTTACAATCTCTCCGGCCCAAAGGGATTATGCCTCCAAGACGAAGCTGGGGAAGGGAGCCATTGCGCTTCCAAACTACGACACATGGCTCCAAACGAAGGAGAAGAGGTCCGGGTATTTGCACCGCGCTCGCGCTTTTGGTGTCCGCGCAAAGAAGTTCGTTCTCCGGATCAAGGACATTCCACCAAGCAAAGATGGGCGACACATCGACTTGGATCCTTCGAGGAGAGAAGCCCTCACTGATGAGCGAACCAAGCAGCCATACATTACCAACTGGATAAGGTCCACCCGTTACTCCGCCTGGAATTTCGTACCTCGCCAGCTGATCGCCCAGTTCTCGAAACTAGCCAACTTCTACTTCCTCTGCATTTCCATCCTTCAACTGATACCCGGTCTTAGTACGACAGGAACATTCACGACCATTGTCCCGTTGATGTTTTTCGTGGCTCTTTCGATAGCCAAGGAAGGCTATGATGATCTGCGAAGGTACCGGCTCGACAAGGCTGAGAACAACAGGGAAGCCAAAGTACTGCGGGCCAACAAGACTCCTCGTGACTACCTTAGCGAGGACAGCCGAAGCTCGCCATCGATTGGAGAACTCAACTGGGAAGCGATCAAGTGGCAGGACATCCATGTGGGTGATATCATCAAGCTTGAACGAAACGACGCAGCGCCAGCGGATCTTGCCCTCCTGCACACCAGCGGAGACAATCATGTTGCCTATGTAGAGACCATGGCACTGGACGGTGAAACGAACCTCAAGAGCAAGCAGACAACGGCATCGCTTTCGAATGCTATCGACAGCCAGGAGGATATCCTAGGTTGCGCCGCCCACTTCGTTGTCGAAGACCCCAATCAAGACTTGTACAACTTCGAAGGGCGGGTCACGGTAGATGGCAAGACTGCCCCGCTGACTCTCAATGAGATCATCTTCCGTGGCAGCATCCTGAGGAATACTCCTGATGCTGTTGGCCTGGTGATCTACTCGGGTGAAGAATGCCGCATCCGAATGAATGCGAACAAGAACCCCCGCATCAAGGCTCCGGCACTCCAGTTCCTTGTCAACCGTATCGTTGTTCTTATTGTGGTCTTCGTCCTCGCTCTAGCCATCTTCAACACGGTAGCCTACAGGATCTGGCGCGGCAAGGAGGATGACCTTTTCTACCTATCCGGACAGTCTGTTCCCTTCTTCCCAAACCTGACGTCGTTCATTATCATGTTTAATACCATGATCCCTCTATCGCTGTACGTCAGCTTGGAAATCGTCAAACTTGCCCAGATGTTCTTCCTCCATGCCGATGTCGACATGTACGATCCGGTCTCGGATACTCCTTGCGAACCTAGGACATCGACTATTAATGAGGAGCTAGGACAGATCAGCTATATCTTCTCAGACAAGACCGGGACCCTTACCGACAATTCAATGAAGTTCCGTAAGATGAGCGTAGGAGGAGCATCGTGGCTTCATAACGCTGATTTGCAGGACCAGCAGAAGAAGAAGCTCATACATAAGAAGAGGAAGAAGGGGAAACAGCCTGTTAGAAAGAGCGTACGGTCCGCGAAAGACATCGCATCCCCCATCGAACCTACCACGCCCGCCCTTGAAGCCGGCGAGCAAGCCGAAGGTGCGGCAGACAATACACAGGAATCGAAATGGAAATCTACAGCGAAACCTAGCAAATCCCAACGCGAGCTGCTTACTTGGGACATGCTTCGATATATTCAACGAAGGCCGCAGACACCATTTTCGAAGAAAGCGCGTATGTTCCTTCTGTCACTCGCGCTTTGTCACACAGTCCTTCCAGAAATACAAGAAGACGGCAAGACGCATTTCATGGCTTCTTCTCCGGACGAACTGGCACTCGTTCAAGCTGCGCAGGATATGGGCTTTCTTGTGATCAACCGCGACGTACACACCATTACGCTGAAGATCAACCCTTCAGGAACGGGCGTTGAGCCTGTTCAGGAGACGTACGAGGTCTTGGACGTGATTGAATTCTCCAGCAAGCGGAAGAGGATGTCGATCGTTGTCCGCTTCCCCGATGGCCGAATATGCATTATGTGCAAGGGAGCGGACTCCATTGTCATGGAGCGTCTTAAGCTTGCTACTCTAGCCAACAAGAAACAGGTAGAGATAGAACGGCGCGCAAGTAAGAGAAAGAGCATAGAAGCGCAGCAAGCTATTGCGCGAATGAGCGAGCAGCTGGAGCGGAAGAGTAGTATTGGTGGACGGAAGAGCCTCACATTGAGCCAAGCAGCCCGCGCTAGCCTTAGCATGGGAAGGCCTTCATTGGGTAGAGTCAGCATTGGTGGGCTCGCACGACGTAGTACTGGCGGTCCTTCGCTCCCAGCAGTGCGAGATGAGGTAGACCAATGGCTGCGAGAACGGGAGAACGACTTCGAAATACAGTCTATCGACGAGAACAGTCCGATGCAGACGCCGCGGCAATCGGGCTTGGACCGATTTTCCATGGCCTTTTCCGAAGCCAGAAGCTCGATGCAGATGGAGGAGATGGACGAAATGGTCGATGAAAATGTTGCTGCTGATGAGTCCGCAGTCATTGAGCGTTGTCTTCAGCACATCAATGACTTTGCCACCGAAGGATTGCGCACCCTGCTCTACGGCTATCGCTTCCTTGACGAGGACGAGTACTCGATATGGAAGAAGGGCTATCTCGATGCCACCACAAGTCTCGTTGACCGCGCACGCCTGATTGAGGAAGCGGGAGATATGATCGAGCAAGATCTGGAGCTTTGTGCCGCGACCGCCATTGAAGACAAATTGCAGAAAGGTGTTCCGGAAGCCATCGACAAGCTTCGCAGAGCCAAGATCAAGATGTGGATGCTTACGGGCGACAAGCGAGAGACGGCCATCAACATCGGCTATTCGTGTCGTTTAATCAAGGATTATTCCCAGGTCACCGTGCTCGATCATGAGACTGGAGAGGTGGAGCAGAGCATCGGCGCCGCAGTTCTAGCCATCAATCGCGGCACTGTGGCGCATTCCGTCGTTGTCGTTGACGGGCAAACGCTAGCCCAGATCAACGAGGTCGAACCCCTGAAAGTTCTCTTCTTCGATCTGGCGATTCTTGCCGACTCGGTCATCTGCTGTCGTGCTTCGCCGTCTCAGAAAGCAGGGCTTGTCAAGAGCATCCGCAAGCGAGTGAAGAAGAGCATCACGCTGGCTATTGGAGATGGCGCCAACGACATCGCCATGATTCAAGAGGCCCACGTGGGCATTGGTATTACGGGCAAAGAAGGCCTCCAGGCAGCCAGAACGAGCGATTACTCCATTGCACAGTTTAGGTTCCTCACGAAACTCCTGCTTGTACATGGTCGGTGGAATTACGTTCGGACGTGCAAGTATACCGTCGGCACGTTCTGGAAGGAAATGGTATGTTAACCCGCTCCAGCTTGGAGGAATGCCTTACTAATTAGAATATTAGTTATTCTATCTCACCCAGGCTCTTTATCAGCGCTCTGTAGGCTACACCGGAACCTCACTCTACGAATCGTGGTCCCTCTCCATGTTTAACACTCTCTTCACGTCGCTTCCCGTCATCTTCATGGGTATATTCGAAAGGGATCTCGCTGCATCTACCCTACTTGCAGCCCCAGAACTCTACACTAAAGGGCAGCGCAATGGCGGCTTCAACGTTAAGGTCTACCTTGGCTGGATGTTCATGGCGAGCTCAGAAGCCATGGTCGTTTATTTCTGCATGCTGGGTCTATATGGCCAAGCGCTGTTTACGGAGGATAATTCCATCTTCGCGCTGGGCAGCATTACTTTTACGGCTTGCGTGGTGCTCATCAACTTGAAGATGCAGTACGTATTCCTTCTGACCGTAAAAGATTCCGGGAACTGCAGTTACTGATGGTGCACCAGATTCATCGAAACGCACTCGAAAACTCTCACCAACGTCATCGCCCTCGTCCTCTCCATCGGCGGCTGGTTCCTCTGGAACATCATCCTCGCCGCTACCTACAACCCAGCCAGCAAAATCTATTACGTGCGCGACGCCTTCTTTGGCAGCTACGGCCGCTCGCCCACCTGGTGGCTCTGCCTCATCCTCATCCTCTCGTCCGCCCTCGTCTTCGAATTCGGCGTCTCCTCGCTCCGCGCGGCCTTCTTCACTACCGAGGAAGACGTCTTTCAGGCGCTGGAGAAGAATCCAGCGGTTAAAAGGCGGTTCGAGGAGGCAGCGGCCGAGGAGTTGCAGCAGGGTTGGGATCGCAAGACGAATAAGGAGAGAGATGGGGAGGAGAGGGTTAGGAAGGTGGTGAAGGAGCTCGAGAGGAAGGAGGAGGAGAGGAGAGAAGAGGTGGTGAGGGAGCTGTTGAGGAACAGAGTTGACGGTGTGGAGTGGGACGCGGATGTACAGCGCAGGGCGAGCGCGCTGGGGTTGGAGGGTGAGGAGGTGGATCGAATTTTATCAAGGGGATATGGGCGGGTTAGGGGGGATGAGATGGGCCGGACGTGATGTCTTTACGCATGAGCTGATGATTGGTTGATTGATTGATTGATGGCATGGCGTTTTGGGTGCATTGCATCGTTTCTGATACCACGGCATGAAGGCACGCATTTATGTATGTTTTTGTACGTTCACATGGAATATGTTCATATACCAACCACCAAGGCTAAATTGACGTGCCCTCGTTTCTTTTACATACATGCGCACTCTCCCCCCTAAACCCCGCTCCCCACCTCCTGCTCTACATAACCAGCACAAGACAAGACAGAAGGGCACTCACGCGGGAATTCCTCTTATCGCTTTGTTCGTTTATTTGTTTGGCATTCATTCATTCATTGCGTTCGTTACATTCGTTTACCTTACTCCTGATCCGATGTATGTATAAAGATAACAAACTCCTTGTGTATCCCGATCGGAACCCCTCCTACCAAAGAAACCTATTGCCTCCCTTCCCTTCCCTTCCCTCCGCAGCGGAAAAGAAAAAGAAGGAAACGGCAAAATGAAGTTAAGGAAAAAAGCCCGAAAGAGATACCAACGCCCCGTCACTCACACCCCTTGTTATTCTTCGCCGCGCTCAAAAGCCCCTCCACCACAGCCTTATGCCTATCGTGCTCCTTCTTTGCACGCTCCACGTCCTCCTCCTCGCCCTGGAGAGCGCGCTGGATCGCGCCCTCCATCTCTGCAGCTGTCTTCTGCAGCTGGTCGCGCTCGGCTTCAACGCACGAGAGCGACTTCTGCAGCTGGTCACGCTCTGCTTCGAGACAGGCAACCGTCTGCTTCAGCTGGTCGCGCTCCGCTTCGACGCACGCGGCGCGCTGCAGCGCCTCCTCCATCGCGGCAACGGCGTTTTTCAGCTGATCGCGCTCCGCTTCCAGGCACGCGGCGCGCGTTTGCGCATCGTGGAGAGACGACTGCAAACGCTCGATGGCGCAGTTGGCTTTGTCGAGGTCGGCTTGGGCTTGTGCGAGGTCGGAGGTTGCTTTGGCGTTTGCGTCGCGGAGAGCGGCGAGCTCGGCGTTCTTGTCGGCGAGGGCGCAGTCGGCGTCTTTGAGGGCGGCGTCGAGCTCGCTGATGCGCTGTTTAGCGGCGGCGAGCTCGGCGGTGAGCTTGTCGATGGCGCCTTTGGCTTCTTCGAGGCTGCACTGGGTGTTGACGAGCTGGGTGTCCGTGGCGGCGAGGCGAGTCTCGAGCTCGGTGATGCGCGTCTTGGTGCACTCGAGCTCGGTGCGGAGGCGCACCAGGTCTCCGGTGAGGGACTCGATGGTCTTGTCTTTGGCGTCGAGGGCGATGTTTGCGTTCGCGAGCTGCGTCTGGCACGCCGCCAGTTCGTTCTTCGCGGCGTCCTTTGCCGCGCGCTCCACGTCGAACTCTGCGCGTAGGCACTCCAGCTCCTTGTGGTCGAGCCCGTGCAGCTCGTGCTCTTCCACCCAGCGCGCGTGTTCTTCGAGAAGCGCCTTGTCGACCTTGCCCAACTTGTTGCTGAGCTCAGTGATGTTCCTCCTTGCGCGTTCGAGATCGGCACTGAGTCGGCAGTTCTTGTCGCGAAGACGCTTCTCTTCAGCAGCCTCTTTGATGGCCTTGGCTTTCATGTCCTTGATGGTCTGGTCGCGCGCTGCCACCTCTGCTTTGGCGGTCGCCAGCTCGCACTTCGCGGCCTTGGTTTCGGCCTGCGAGGCCTGAAGGGCGTCGCGCGTCTTGTCCAGCTCGACGGAGGTGGCCTCGATAACCTTGCGAAGTTTCTCGATCTCTTCATTGTGCTTCTTCTCATCTATTTCTTTTTGCTACTTGCAGTATCAGCTAGAGCTCTCGAAAGGGGACAGTAAGGGAAATTGGTGCAGACTTACCTTCTTTTCTGCTGCAGCGACTTGTGCAATACGGTCGACGAAAGCATCGGTCCAGGCAATGACATCTTCAAGCTTCTCTGGGAAAGGCAGAGCGTCGGTGACACGGCGCACGTTGCGCTCCACGGTGGGATACTCGCACTCGTACTCCCTCGAAGCCTTGAGTGGCGGATCGGGACGAGGAACTGGGCTTACGGTGAACAGGTCTGGGCCGTCCTCAGCCTCCACCTCCTTGACAATCTTCATGGGTTTTCTGGCCTTGTGTTCGCGCTGCCAGTCTTTCGGGACCGGCATGCTGCACCAGGTAGCTGTGTCGTCGTCATAATCGCCCTCAACCGCTTGAACTACGGGTTGAACGTTGGCTTTGTTGGGAGTGATGACTAGGTCCACCTTGATGGGTACTCCCGTAGCCATGATAATTGACAGCGTGGTAAAGATGAAGTGTAATGAAGTGAGAAGTGCAGAGGACAATTTGCGACCTTCAAATAGCTAGAGAAGAAGTGCTTCGAGAAGCTAAAGCCGGTTGAGAGTGAATCGCAATCGCGTGAGGATCCCGACTATTTATGTTTTCTCGTGAGCTCCTGCTTCGATGATAGATTCTGAACGGCTGAACCTCTGTCGAGAGCCTGGCCCACAGCGGCAGTGCTGTGGAAAGCGCCATGGCTGGATTTCTGCGTTAGGGTATCATGTTCAGCACAGAGTCTGAAGCCATGGCTGCAGAGTTCGAGATATCGTGCGCGGGAAACATTGTTGTGATAGGTAGCAGAGAGAACGATTAGAGCAGCGGAAAGAGGAGACGATTGTTTGCGCTGCGCGCAGCTATCCACTTCTGTCTCAGATCAACGTCCCGTAGCTCTAGACTACAGTATTAGCTGCAAATATAAGCTGCCAGCTCTGAGGCTGGAAGGATCATCGATATCTTCAGTTCCAATGGAGGTCCTGTGGCGGTGACATGGCGTTGTAGAAGTCGATGTGGATGGCCAAGCACTCGCTTGACCTGGTGGGTCCGGACCGTCACCCGCCTCCAGTCTTGGTCTGGCCCACTGTCAGCCCCGCTAGCCACAACTCCAACGTGCAGCAGCTGAACGGTTCTCATCGAGGAAGAGAATGCTACAGTGGGAATTCATTTCAGTCCGCGGAGGCTAAGGATGCAACAAAGGTCCGATTCAGCAAGCCGCCAGAGTTCGTGGCTCAGTCTGGGGACAGCACAGTAGAGCCTCGAAGGCAATGGACTCCTCAAGGCGCGGGATTCCTGCAAGCTAATCTCAGCTTCGCCCTGGAACCATTCACCGCAAGGGCCATTGCGTCTCCTTTCCCATCTTTTCGAGATCTGCGTTGAGGGCGGATGGGCGTCTCATCGTCCAATACACCTCAAGCTCCGGCGGAGGATCCGAGGGTGACAGTTTGTGAATCGGCGTGGGAGGGATTGATGGCGGTGCACTAGTGTCGCCCCATACATCCTCAACGTCGGGCGGCGATACAGTACTGGCGACGCTACAGAGCTGCTGCGAACGTACCGGAGAAAGCGTGCTGATGCTCGCCGCCGTGCTATCCAGACGCTCTCGTTGTGCGCGCAAAGGTGGAGTGTTTTTGTATGAGCGCGGCCAGCGAGACAGCGAGAGGCCGCTGCTGAAGTGTCGGACCCGGTTCGGTGTTGTGGATGAGACGAGGGAGCTGAGGAAGGGCAGGTTCGCGAAGAGGATTGTAAGGGTGGATTCGGCAACGTACCAAATCAGATAGACCGAAGAGGCGGGCCGGGCGAGAACGTAATATCGAGCGAGTATCCCGGACACCAGTACGAAGAGGCCGAGAAGAAGAAGCACGCCCAGAAGAAATCTTCGAGGCGTTGGGATAGAAGGGAGAGGCAGGACAAGGATACTCAGTGTCGTAGCAATGCTGAGGGTGAGTGTGAGGATGGAGTGGTCGCGGTAGCTTGTGCACTTCGCTGTAGGAAGATCAGCGTGCATTTTCAAATGGAATCTCACCGGGATATACCGTTTGTTGGCGCTACAGCCCAGTAGTCTGTTACCGGGAGACACCAGAGCGGCAAGAGAATCAGGATTGCCAGATACGAAAGAAAGCAGAAGGCTGACGCGCATGCAAGGATTTGACGCTTCCTTCTACTGGTAGACCTGGGGTTTTCATGAGTTAGAAGCATGGAAATATCAATGCCACGGAATGAGAGCATACAATATGCGTCGATAGAGGATCAAAAGGCAAGTTTTTACCAGCCAGCTCGTCGTTACTTGCAGTTCTTCGAGCGCAAATCGCATCTTCAAGGCTGCAGTAGTGCCGAGCACTGTGGGCTCTATATTGGAGATAGCTCCATTCGCGCAGAAGACGGTGCCCGTGAATGGGATCTGTGTAATCTTTTAGTCACGTGACCAGAGACCGCACTGCCCTAACGGCATCCGGAACTGCGGTTGGGTTTGGGACACACACTAGGACAAGGACCATCATCCAGTCGTCCAGTTGAAGGCCAGCGAACGATCCCAGAGTGATGGCACGAGAGATTCTATGCTCCGTCAGCGGCATGCCATGAAGTGCCGTATAGGTAGCCGAACGAACGTTCGCGAAAGTATTAAACAGGCTCCTAGCGCATAAAGAGTCCACGATCCTACAGCCAGAGCGGTAGCAGAGGTCGACATGAGGAAGACAGGAAGTATAGAGAATGATAAAGACTGGAGGAGACCCGGGAAAATGTATGTGAAATCGCTCATGAAGACTCCTCAACGTGTCAAATAGATGCGTACCTCAATGAAAGAGAGACAAAACTGACACATGGCACGAAAACGGTATCGTATTCCCCTCCTGCAGTGTTGCTGTGTCTAAGAAAAAAGCATTTTTGGCAAGCCCAGCGGCGTCCGACCCCGACGCGATGTGCGCGCATGAATGGCTTGGGCGGACCTGCGGGCCACGCTTGAAACGGTATAGACAGCATGTGGATCATATTGGCGGATACATGCTGGCGGTGCGTGTTAAAAGACAGTATGCTTTGGTTTGTTGGGAAGAGCCATGGAGATGCTTGTGCGGAAAGATTTTGGCCGAGGTTGGAGGGGTCGGGCAGCACGAAAAAAAGCCACCACGACAACACCACGCGTCATCCTGATTGGACCTGACCAGCCGTCTCCATGAGCCCGGAGACCCGTTCCTGTCCCTGATCGGCGGGACAAGCGAGCTGGGGGCTGATCCGTCTCAGGGACAGCTCGTGCTGCCGTGCTCGACGGCGTGGGATGGTCGATGTCGTCGTGGGGTCTCCGGATTGCGATTCCTACCTCAGAGCACGGCATTCTCTCTGTATATGAGGATACTGGAACCGTCTTACCTATTGCAAGAGTTAGTCGCGGTCACAGCCGTTGGAGAGTAGAAAAGAAAAGATCTAGCCTGATGGTCAGTACCTTCGTATTTGGTCTCACCGCATCCCCACAACGAACGCTAGGCATCCCAGCCATCCGGAACTACCCATGCCATCACTAGCATGCACGCCAAGAGCGCGATAAGATCTCTCCGCATCTCTGATGGGCCCAATCTCACATCAATTTCAGGGCAGCCAGCCACTTCGCCCCCCCTGGACCATAACCCACCAGAGGTATGGCATTGCCTCAAGGAACCCCTTCCTCCTTCTCAACTACCAACTTCGACTATCTTATCGTCGGCGGTGGGACAGCCGCTCTCGTCATTGCCGCCCGCCTGAGCGCCATTCCAGCCATCACGGTAGGCGTGTTAGAGGCGGGCCCGAAATCTTTCGCGGACCCATTCATCACGGTGCCTGGGCGCTTTGGCGAGGCGCTAGGCGGGCACTATGATTGGAAATTCGAGACGGTCCCTCAGCCGGGCTTGAACGGGAGGAAGCTGCCGTGGCCGCGCGGGAAGGTCCTTGGAGGCACGAGCGCCGTAAACTTCATGACTTGGACGAGGGGTAATCGGGAAGACTACGATGCTTGGGAGGCGCTGGGCAATGCGGGTTGGGGGTGGGATGGCACGTTGTAAGTTGCCGTCCCGATCTCCGAACTTGCATGCTGCATTCACCCTGCAATCGGTCCCGCGTAGCCTGCGATCTGCCACCGTGTTTCAGTCCAGTCTGCATCTCTTCAGTTCATCTCAGCTCGCTTAGAGTCTTGCAGATCGACGCAGAGGGATCGCCATTAAGAATGGGAATTATAACGCCCATGCTGACCGATCACTGACCTATCAATAGGCCCTTTTTCAAGAGAACCGAGACTCTGCACCAATCAAGCGTCGAGCACCAGCTCCGACACCAATCACACTTCGCAGCTGAGCACCACGGCACGGATGGCCCCATCGCTACCGTTTACTCAACAGAATATTCCGTCCCGCACCAGCACTGGCACTCCACGCTAGAGACGCTGGGCCTGGAGACGAACAGAAGCCACTTCTCCGGGTCAAATATTGGCGCGTTCACCACGCTGACCAGCGTTGATCCTACGGCACGGACGCGTGTCTCGTCGGCAACGGCATACTATCTGCCGAATGCCGCACGGCACAACTTGCACGTGCTCGCGGAGGCCACAGTGCAGAGAATTGAGATAGAGCAAAGAGATGGCGAGCGGGTCGCTACGGGCGTAGCATACGCCTGTGGGGATGAGACGTATGTTGCGAAGGCTTCTTGTGAAGTCATCGTCTGCGCTGGGAGCGTCCAATCACCACAACTCCTCGAATTATCGGGCATAGGCAGCCCTGAGATCTTGGAGGCAGCCGGCATTCCTGTCAAAGTCGCCAATCTCAACGTCGGCGAGAACCTGCAAGATCACATGAGTCCGTGGTCTCTCTACACAGTCATATCATAACAAGTTCTAATTGAGAGCAGTGACTGCCATGATATACGAACTCGACCCAACACTGACCGGCCCCGATGAAATCCGCGCCTCCCCCGCCCTGGCAAAAGCCGCGCAAGAAACATACGACAGCTCCCAATCAGGCCCATACACAATGCTACCCTGCGCCCTCAGCTACGCGTCACTGCCCCAAGTCATACCAGCTGCTACTCTTGATTCCATCCTCTCCCATCTGCCTTCCCCCCAAACTCCGCGCGACCGTATCCTCGCAAAGCAATTCTCGTCCGCAAAACGCGGCCAAATAGAATACCTCTTCGACATCGGCAACTGGTCGCCGTACTTCAAGCCCGAACAAGGCAAAGTCTACGGCACCATGCTCATGATGCTGCAACTCCCGCTCTCAAAAGGCAGTATCCACATCTCCTCGCCCTCCATCCACGACAAACCGACCATCGACCCGAAGTACTTCGCCGGCCCCGGCGGAGAGCTAGACTTCGCCATCATGGCGCCGACGCAGCGCTTCGCGGACAAAATATGCCGCACTGCGCCACTATCCAGCATCATCCAGCGCCGGGTCTTTCCGCCGGAAGAAGCCCCAGAAGAAGACTTTGCGTCCTGGGTCCGCGATACTGCGGTTACGGATTGGCATCCTATCGGGACGTGTGCGATGGGCGGGCATGGGGGGATTGAGACGGGGGTCGTGGATGAGAGGTTGAGAGTATATGGGGTGAAGGGGCTGAGGGTTGCGGATGCGAGTATCATGCCGCTGCATATTTGTTCGCACCCGCAAGCTACGGTATATGCGATAGGGGAGAAGGCTGCGGATTTGATATTGGAGGATCGGGGATTATGACGGGCGGGTATGGTCATGGGAAGAGATCATGTGCGTATATGCTGCTTCAGGACTTATTTTAGACAGTGACGGTCGATTATCGAGTGCCAGTTCGGCGGCATGTTTACATTATAAGGAGGGAAGGATCGAGCCTATTCATAAGGGGTCCGTGCAGTTGTCAGAGAGCCGGACGTACACTGCCGCGTTCATCTTCCTCCTCGTCCGTCGCTTACGACTGATTGATTGATTGATTTTTCTCGTTTTAAGTCACCAACCTGTAGAGGTTATGCTAACTACGCCTACGCACAAAAGAACTCAAAAGACGCTAATATTAAGAGAAGAGAACAAGGTATTACAGAACCACGGCGAGGGCATAAGTCGACAGATGCCGGAGTCTTTTGACAGCGGCATCCACAACATCTCCATCTCATCTCGAGCAAGATAGGTACTACCCCGCGCAGCGCCTTCCTTCACAGTTTTGGCACTCGCCACTCACCTGCGGCCTCGCCCACATAAAAAGTTCTCTCACCCGAATTTATTATTACTATATATATTATTTAAAAGTACACTCCCATCACTAACAACAGGTACTACGGCAAAATCGGAGAGTTGTGCGAGGCTACGCTTAGCGTAGTTAGATGTACCGGTCCATCTTTGACAATTAGGTCCCTCAAACAACTAGCTATTCAGGCCAGAGTGGCATTAGTCCTTCAGCTCTCGTTAGTCCACCGGGGACTCTGACAAGTTAAGTCGCCTTGAATACCTAAATTCGATTTTTTGCACTTTTTTTTATGTCGAGGGTTCGAGCGTGGGTGGTGCTAGGGTCTTTTTGCTTTTTGCCTTTTTTTTGAGGGGTTGGAAGATTGGAAGTAGCGTGGCTAAGAAATGGTGTCTCTCAGAACACAACAATGAGATAATGCAAGGCGAGAGGTTCTAAACGTTGGCCGCGGCATTTGGTGGAGCTGACAGCTGCAGAGCTGAAGACTCCCTATGGTCCCGGCGCCTCTCCCCTTAGGGCTTGATACATCTCATACCATTACGCAGACCACGCCCACTTCGTTCAAGGTAAGACCAGCAATCTCGTCGAAGCCCTTACACCTGCTTTGCCCGCTCTTCCATAGCCACGGCCTGATTGATGAAGTCTTTGATCGTCTCCCTAAACGACCGGTACACCACTCCCAACTCCCTCGCCGCCGTGTCCCCATCCAAATCGTGACTATCATCAATCTCCTGCTGCTCTCCTCTCGCCACCCTTTCCTTACCCCAAGGAAACTCCTCTTCGATGATCTCTCTGACTAGCCCGTACGAGAACTTCTCCGGACTCGCAACCGTATACCTCTTGCCGCCTACTTCCGACCTCAATAGCGCTTCGACATGCACAACCGCAAGATCACGCACATCTACCCAGAACGGCACCCGGGCTACAGACAACGCTTTCCCGCTCGCGACCTTCCATAGGTTGGCATTCGATTCGTTTAGCTCAGAGAGCTTGGAGACAGGATGGCAGATTGGTCCAAAGGTCATTGGCGGACAGAGAGTGACGATGTCGAAGTGAGGTTTGCGCTCTTTGACGAAGTTCCAAGCTTCCAGTTCGGCGAACTTCTTGGAACCGCGGTATGCGACGACGGCGCTGGTTTCTTTCGCAGTGGACACTGCGTATGAGAGGGGATTCCAGTCTGAGGCCGTGTAGGTGAAGCGTGGTGGAGCTTTTCGGTTAACATCCATGACCGCGGCGAAGGACGAGGTGATGACTACTCTCTTTACATTGGGGCTGGCGGCCGCTGCTTGCATTACTGCTCTAACGCCTTGGATCGCCGGAAGGATAAGCTCTTTCTCATTGTCTTGGACTGCATAGCTGAATGGACTCGCAACGTGGATTACACCGTCGACTTCCTTGACTGCTTCTTCAAAAGACGCTGCTTCGGAGAAATCGCCGACTTGCACGATGTCTAGATCGGCGCCGTATTGAGGCCGCGCTATCTTCAGAAGCTCGCCCTTCTCGAGGCTTCGGGTGGCCGCTCGGACTTTGCATCCTCTGCGCAGTAGCTCATCGACTACGTGAGCGCCGATGAAACCCGTCGCGCCTGTGACGAGTACATAAGGTGGTGTGGACAACATCCTTGAAGTTGCAATAATAGAATTCGGACTCTCTGGTAGGACTTGAATTGGTCTTGCACGACGACGGTGATAGTATTTAGGTAGTTTCGGGCTGGGGTACGGCAAAGCAAGTCGTCTGAGGTTAGAGGTTAGAGCGAGGGAGATCGACATGCTCTCATACAGGGGTTTAAGCGGCAATTGTGTCCGACCCTGATTGGACGGCGAAAGTCATTGGTGTAGCCCCCGGTCGGGCTCCTGTGAGTACGCATCAAGTTGGGTGTAATACTCGTCGAGAGCGCATTGATGGAGAGCTCCAGGAACTGGGATGCGGCGAATAGAGCCATTGATGCGTTCTGCGACGGACATAGATGGGAAGGGTGGTCAATGAGGATATATGGGAGTCATCCTAGACTCGGGTGCAAGTATACCGACGTGACTAGCGATTGGGGACCTTGCGAAGACCCCAAAATGGTGCAAGTACTCACCTCGTCAGCGCTGGACATAGCTCTCAAACATAGACGACTACAAGTATACGTTCGGAAGGATTCTAGGCACAAAGGGAGGGTCCTGGCTTCCACGTCATCGACTGAGGCTAACTGAATTTAGTGGAGGGACCACGCCTAAGTGTTACATCCTATCGATGTTTTCTCTATCGTACCTCTGTTTTCGACTGACATCAACCTAGCCAACTGAATGAGGATAGCTGCGAAACTCGCTTCCTGTGCAAATGCTTTCCTTCTCATCCCCTCCCGATTTAGAAGGAGCTAGCTAAGGAAAGCTGAGAGGTTGACCGAGAAGAGGACTGCTGCTTGAGATGCAAGTGTAGCTTACTCTGTCCCGACCATAATGCTAAGAGCTCATTGGTGATGCTGAATTGTTGCATTCTATCAATGCGCTAAGCTTCTATTTGCGGCGGTGCAGAAGGGCGTAGTGGCTTCACCAGAAAAGGTAGGTGCTCGGCGTTGAACGGGAAGGAGGAGTGAGGACGGGGGAAGCGGCGATGGGGAGGAGATCTTGGCAGAACTAACGCACGTGCCCACAACGCGTCGGGTGCCCGCAAAGCTGCACGTCGGCGCCCGCAGAAACAACATCATCCACGATTGTCGCGCCACCACTGCGCGTCCACACCCACTGCTCCACCCAATACAGCATCGCGCAACTGACACGAGTACGGTGGTCGTGATGTCAGAAGCCGCCGACATCACATCTTCAGCGCCGCGGCGCAGATCTGGACGCGTAACCAAAAAGCCAGAGCAATTCCACCCCGAAACCAGCCCGGCCGGCAGCGCAAAGCGGAAACGGAGCGAGGAGAACGACACTGATACCGAGCGCGATGAGCCCACCTCCGAGGACGAACCGTCGCAAAGCAGCGAGGGCGAGCCTGATGAGGAGGAATTGAGGGAGCGGCGTCGAACCAAGAAGCGTGCTCCTGCCGCCAAAAAGCCTCCGCAGAAGAAACCTAAGACCAATGGCGAGATTGTTGGCCTTGCGATTCGACCCGCGACGAACGCGCCGAAGAAGCCCAAGAAACCGCGGAAAGCGCCTATTCGCAAGAGCGCCATCGTCGAGGACGCTGATGGGGGGCTGTATGGTAAGTTCAGCGTAGGCCGTTAGTGGATTGGGATAATAGCTAACTATGCTGCAGCTGAAATCTTTGGAGGCGGAAACAGACCGGAGGATGTCGCGGCGGAATGGGTTTCCAGATTCCACGAGCATGAAGCGAAGGCCGTGGCCGAACTTGTCAACCTTGTCATTCGGGCTTCTGGATGTCATCTTCAGATCGATGAAGACGATATCGGCGACCCGGATAATTGCCCAAATAGGCTGGCAGAGATCCAAGATGAATACGCCGGTGTAGGTGTTGACTGCAAACCCCCCCTCTCTCTCTGCGCGCGCTGACACCGAATAGGAGCAAGTCACCGACTATCCCCTCGAGGGGAAATCGCGAGGCGCTGTCGCCTTCAGGAACGCGCTGCACGGCTTCTTCGTTGTCCTTATACAGACTATTGCACGGACGGGGCTTATGTACGAGAACAACCAGCTCATCGAGAACATACAGGTGTGGATCTGCACCATGTCCTCTGCGACAAATCGCCCGTTCCGACACACAAGCACTGTGGCCGCATTGGCCGTCACCACGGGGCTGGCGCAAGTTGCAAGCGACCTGGCGGAGAACGCGGCCAGGATGATGCGCCAGAAAGAGACGGAGGCTAAGAAGTCGCGCGCGAATAAGTCGCGTATCTCGACAATTGACAAGGAAGTCGCGGAACTGAATCAGAAACTGGAGCACGTGGATGCGCTTATTACCGACTGGTTCGACACTGTCTACGTACACCGGTACCGCGACGTGATGGGCGTGATCAGGGTTGAGTGCTGTGACGCCATCTCTGAGTGGATTATGACATATCCCGACAAATTCTTCGACGGAACACACCTCCGCTATCTAGGCTGGATTCTCTCGGATACGAGCCACGAGACGCGCGCAGAAGTGTTGAAGCAGCTTTCGAAGCTCTTCCGCGACAAGGACAAACTTGCCGGGCTGAAGACTTTCACGGAGCGCTTCCGACCCCGCATCGTCGAAATGGCCACACGAGACGCCCAAACCAACATACGGGCTGCCGCGGTGGAGCTGCTGGATATTCTGCGAGAAGCTGGCTTTTTGGAGCCTGACGACATCGACACTGTAGGAAAACTCATTTTCGACTCTGAACCGAAGGTCCGCAAATCGGTTGTGGGCTTCTTCGCGGAGAACGTCAGCGCCGCCTACGACCTCATAATAGACGACATGGGAGGCCAAGAGGCTCTGGATGAGGCACTCGCTCCTCCAGACGACGACGAAGAATATGAAAATCCTAGACTGGAATGGCTCAAGATGAAATGCCTCGTTCAGCAGCTGCTAGCATACGACGAAGATACGGGACTACCTTCGCAGATCGAGCGCATCACCCCTTATGGCGCAGAGCTCGGCCTGGTAGCGGCTGGAGTTGAGTCGCGTTTCTCGCTCGCTGCTCAAGCATTATACAACACCATTCCTGAGGTCAGGTCTTGGGAAGTGTTAGCGGGCTATTTGTTGTACGACCATTCGCAAACTTCCACAAATGCCGCGGGCGAGGACGCTGAGATGATGCTCCGACAAAATTGCAAGCTTGAGGAGAACGAAGAGACAGCGCTCCTCGACGTCCTCAATGCTACCGTAAGGATGCGGCTACAGCATCTAGCCGAGGCACAGAAAGACAAGAAGAAAACGAAAGCGCAACGCGAAGCACTGAAGGTGGAACAAGAAGATACTGCTAAGAGGCTCACGGTTTTAATCCCTCAACTGCTCAAGAAGTTCGGCGCCCTGCCAGAAGCCGCTGCCTTGTGCCTCAGGCTCGAGCGAGAGCTCAATCTTGATGTTTTTCAAGAGCTGCGCCAAAACACATCACTAACAGCGTTGCTGGATGATATCAACAAGCAATTTCTTACTCACCACAACGAACGCGTCCTCAGCGAAGCGATTGGGTCCATACTACACGCCCAGGGCAATGACGAACTTAAGGAGCTAGTTGGAATCAAGATCCAGGCACTGTGGGACGACTTGAGCGGCACTTTCGATGCGCTTCGCCGCGGCAGAGATTTCTCAGTTCGCGGAAACATCGAGCAGAACATCCTAGCGGGCGTGTCCAACATCGTCCTGAAAATGTCAGAGCTAGCCAAAGCCGCGGAACCCACCGTTCTGGACCAGATTGCCGCACCAACCAAGTCGAGGAAGCAAAAGGATGCAGCGCTTACAACACCGCCGATCTCGTCATTGCTTCGAATCTTAGACCGGGGAGTACCAAGCGCGGATACTGACGCCGAAACGGACGAGGCGGAAGACGCACTTGTGCGGCATACCATGTCTTTGATGCTACTCTACTTCCTATGGAAGTGCAGACACTTTTCAACAAGCATCGAGGCAGGCACGCGAATCGTCGACAATCACCTTACGGCTGTTGCGGAACGGAGAGATGCGTGTGTCATGGCACTGATGCGAATCATGGAGAGCAGGAAGGGCGCTGATGAGCTGAGGGTTGAAGCAGCGAACTTGCTGCTTGATGTGTACACCATGTTCCGCGCTCTCAAGGCTATGAAGGCGAAGACGAGCAAAGCCTCAAAGCGGCCGAATGGGCGCGCCGTCGACGAGTCGAACGACGACTGGGAGGCACTCTGCCAAGACATCGATGAGCCTACATCTAAGCTCCTTGCTCAAATCCTCACCGCCTTGGAGAACAACCTGGCGAAGCGCACCCGCAAGCGTCTGGAAGAACCCGACGTGGATGACGATCCCATCGACCCGGATGAGGAGCCGGAAAGCAGCGGCGACGAAGGCGACGACGACGAATCAAGTCAGAAGCAGGTGCGCGCACTGTTGGCTGAAGAGCGACTCTGCACGTTCGGTAGCCGCCTCGTGCAGGGCGTCCAAGCGGGCACGCTTGATTCTGACGGCAAGAACGATGTTCGGAAGCGCTTGGAGAGGAACAAGACGAAGTTGACACACACTTGGAAAGAGGTGGTCGGCCATCTAGACATCAATAAGTTCGCCAAGGGCAAAGGTGGGAAGAAGGCCCAGCCTATCAAAGAGACCGCGAAACCGACTAAGAGCAAGGAGATTGTCATCGAGGATGAGGAGGAGGAAGAACAGGAGCAAGAGGAACAGAGAGATCAGGATGAGGAGATGGCGGAGGCTGAACTGCAGGTCAACGGCGAAGAGGCTGGCGCGGCTGAGGAGAACGGGGCCGCGCTAGAGTCGCTGGAGCACGAGAGCGTGCTGGGCGATTGAGCATCGCCTCGGCGATATCTTGTTGATTCTTTATTTCATGCACATGGTTCGCTATAGGGAATTTACGAGACTTGCGGCGGTTATACCTTTCTGTGGTCTGGGACCATCTGGCGTTTTCATGATGACGGTATTATGGCGACAGGCCTTCCCAAGACGGGCAAGGAACGCACTGGATAGTGAGGATTTCTTAGATTCCTACGTAGGTAGTACGATACGCTTCCTGGCCGCGGGTGTATGTGGGCAATGTAATGGCTATAGTTCGTGCTTCTTTTCCCGGCTACAAGCGCTTTCCGCTGTTTGACTCAGACCTCCCAGGCACTCACGTCATTCTGAACACCATACCTAGCCACGCGGTATAAACGACGTTAAGGGCCCGTGATGCCAAGACCGTATCGCCGAATAAGTCCGTTGACAGGTCGAACAGATGCACGCGAAAAGTCTCGCAACAGCCGTGGTGGCGACCGACGGGATAGTGACTAGTTGAACGAGCTGATGCTCTTCCCTTCTACCACATCTGCGAAAGAGAGACTTACAGCACCCGCATTCCGATTGCTTGCTCTTTATCGATAGCGTCGACGTGTAGCCGCGCCTAAATCGGCTCGCACTAGTCGCGTCATCCTGGACCTCCGCCCATCGCTGCAGCTTCAGCATTCAACACACCCCAGCCTCCCCTCCAATGTCCTCGAATTCGGGCGACAGGAAACGGAAGCATTCGGGCAAGACCATCAAGGAACTCTTCACCACCCAGCAGAAGCCGAACACGTCCGCCACAGCGCCCATCTCGCCGTCGAGCAAGCGTGCGAAGCTTGATAGCTCCAACAACGGGTCTGCCGAGGCCGCTCCCTCTCCGCCTGCAACCGCCGCAATGAGCGCCGCAAACATGTATCACTTTCCCAGCAAAAGGGCGGATATACCGAATAATGCGGAGATTGTGGACATAAGCTCGAGTCCGGACGCCAGCCCCGCGAAGCCTAACGGGCAGCGGAACGGCATGCGCAAGACGGCGCCGAATATGCATGCGAATGCCGGGCCGAAGAAGCTGCTGGTGAAGAATTTTAGGCCTACGAGGAAAGTTGATCCAAAGGTGTTTCTCGACCAGACGTGGCAGAAGGTGGATGCCGCGCTGGAGACCATCTTTCGACAAGGCGAGATCAACTTTAGCCTTGAGGAGCTGTATCGCGGCGTGGAGAACCTGTGTCGGCAGGGGCTGGCGCAGGATGCGAGGGATAGGCTGGTGACGAAGTGTAAGGGATATGTGGGGGGGACGCTGAAGGAGAAGGTCAAGGAGGCGTTGGGTAGGAAGAATGTTGAGGTTCTGAGGGCTACCCTGCAAGCTTGGACTACATGGAACGACCAGATGGTAAGCCCTATATGACAGCAGCGACCGGTGTTCCACAAGGCTGACAATGTTAGAAATACGTCGACTGGATCTTCTGCTACCTCGACCGCGCGTTTCTACTCCCGAGACAAGAGTCGCTCCACGACATCGCCGTCGACCTTTTCCGCTCCATCGTATTCGAACATCCGAAGCTCAATCATCGCATCGTCGATGGCGCCTGCGATCTGATAGCTGTCGACCGAGCAGGCGAGGATCTAGATCGGGAAATGTTCTCCAAGGTGATCAAGATGTTCCACGAGATGCAGGTTTACACAAAACATTTCGAGCCGCGCATGCTAGAGCTCAGTCAGACGTACGTCAAAGAGTGGTCAGACGCCGCTAGCGCGGAGCAGACGTTGCCCCGATACGTCAAGAGCGCGCTGGAGCTCATGAAGAAAGAAATGGCGAGAGTGGAGATCTTCAGGTTGGACGGTTCGACTCGACGGGATCTGCTTACGCTACTAGAGGACCACCTCATCTCACGAAAAGAGTCGAGATTAAGTAGGCAACAACTCCCTATTGTTCTAAGCACAGTACTAACACGCTCTGTAGCTAACCAGGACGAACTCGCCGAACTCCTTGAAGATAATGCCGTTGAAGATCTAGAACTTTTATACACTCTGTTTGAGCGCCGCAAACTTGGTGCCAACCTTCGAACAGCATTCATGAAGTGGATAGACGACACCGGCACCGCCATCGTTTTCGACGAGAAAGAGCAGGATAGCATGGTTATCAAGCTGCTATGCCTCAAACGCCAGCTCGATACGATTTGGAAGTTCTCCTTCCACCGCAACTCAGATTTAGGCCACGGTCTACGTGAAGCTTTTGAGGGGTTCATGAACAAGACCAAGAAATCTAGTACGACCTGGAACACAGACAACTCGAAGCCCGGCGAGATGATCGCCAAGTATGTGGATATGCTATTAAGAGGGGGTGCTAAGGCCATCCCGGCGCAGCTAACTCGCAAGGCCGACAAACCGGCTATGCCAGACGCTGAGGAGGATAATGAAGATGTGGTGTTTGACGAGGACACGGAAGTCAACAACCAGCTCGATCAGGTCCTCGATCTCTTCCGATTCGTTCATGGGAAGGCGGTGTTCGAAGCTTTCTACAAGAAGGATCTTGCCCGTCGGTTGCTTATGGGCAGGAGCGCCAGCGCTGATGCGGAGAGGAGTATGCTGGCGCGACTGAAGACTGGTAAGAATTCTCTACCCTCATTACAATGATCTGTACGAGTCACTAACGTCGTAATAGAGTGCGGTGCCGGCTTTACCGCCAACCTAGAACAGATGTTCAAGGACATCGAGCTGTCTCGCGAGGAAATGGCGTCCTACAAGATGATATGCGAAGAGCGGAATGAGAAGCACGCTATCGCTATTAACGTCAACATTCTTTCTGCCTCATCATGGCCGACATATCCTACCGTGCCCGTTGTCATACCACCGGAGATCAAGAACGAGATCGACAAATTCGAGAGACACTACAAGGCGAAGCACTCCGGTCGCAAACTAGACTGGAAGCATGCGCTCGCCCACTGTCAAGTCAAAGCCAAGTTTCCAAGAGGTAATAAGGAGCTAGTAGTGTCTTCCTTCCAGGCCATCGTTCTTCTACTCTTCAATGGGTTGAAGGAGGATGAGCACATTGACTACAACTATTTGAAGGAAGCCACTGGCCTACGTAAGTACCCCCGACAGTCTCAACAGAGTTATCGCTAACTAAACACAGCACCTGCTGAACTAAACCGTACCCTCCAATCCCTCGCCTGCGCCAAACTTCGGCCCCTGACCAAACACCCCAAGGGCCGGGATATCAACCCAACCGACACATTCACCCTCAACGCGCACTTCACCGATCCAAAATATCGCATTAAAATCAACACGGTCCAGCTCAAAGAGACCCCCGCCGAGAATAAAGAAACACACGAGCGCGTCGCTGCCGACCGCAACTACGAGACCCAGGCTGCTATTGTGCGGATTCTCAAGGCGAGGAAAAGGATTGCGCATTCGGAGCTTGTCGCCGAGACAATTAAGGTTACGCGGAGTAGGGGGACGCTGGATGTCGCAGGCATTAAGAGGAATATTGATCGTTTGATTGAGAAGGAGTTTTTGGAGAGGGAGGACGATGGGAGCTACAGTTATATTGCGTAGAAGGTGTGGGTGGGGCGGGTAGGAAAGGGGAAGCAGAGGCAAGAAGAGAGCGTAGCACGGTGTGAATTTGCATACGGATGGCCTACCTGGATAGTATATCAAGGGTAGTCTTGGATGTTGCAGTGCAAATATTATGAAACATGATAGACCGAACGCCTCACAAATCTTCAAATCCGCAACAAATGCGGACAACTGCTGGAAGAATCAGTGGAGGGTATACTGCACGGACCAGTCGTTCTCCGGACGAAATTCGCACGTGCTAGCGTGCACTTGCCCCGCCACCGCCACGTTGTGGCACCGTGCAACCGCGAAGCTTCGAGATTCATACGTCAACAGCTGCCTGCCCGCTGTTCACATAAGACCGCGCCTTCGCTCCCTACCAGACGTTATTCCCTCGAACCAGCGAGCGATCTGTAGCGAGCACTTCTAGAGCAATCCTTCTGCACGTTAAAGCGCATACCGAATGCCTCGATAGCACCAACTCTACAACCCCGAAACTTCTCCAAAATGGATGTCCAGCTCTACGTGTACGACCTCTCCCAGGTAAGCTCCTCCGTCACCTACTCCTGCTTCTTACGCTGACACCTAGTAGGGTCTTGCACGTTCCCTCTCCCAGCAATTCCTCGGAACCCACATCGACGCCGTATACCACACCTCCATCGTCCTCGACAACATAGAATACTACTTCGGCGCGGGAGTTCAGACATGTCGCGCAGGCGCCACCCACCATGGCAAGCCCATGGAGGTCATAACCCTCGGCCAAACCGCGCTCCCGCTTGAAATCATCCTGGAATATCTGGACAGTCTGAAGGGCGTGTACTCTGCTGAGAGTTACGACCTCTTCCTGCACAATTGCAATAATTTCTCGAATGATTTTGCCATGTTTTTGGTGGGAAAGGGCATCCCGGAACATATTACGAGTCTGCCGCAGACGGTGCTGGATACGCCGTTTGGGCAGATGCTCAAGCCGCAGATTGATGCTATGATGAGGCCGATTACGCAGGCGCCGACGCCGCAGAGGGTGCCGCCTGTTCCTTCGGCTGCGATGAACGGAGTGCCGGCTAAGCCGGTGCCTCTGTCGGCGGAAGAGGCGGTACTGGCACAGGCTACTGGGAAGGTGAATAATGTCACCGCGCTCCGGGATGTGGATCGGCTCCTGGGCCTGGCAAAGGATCGCTGCGCCATTATTTTCTTCACAAGCTCGACGTGCGCGCCGTGCAAGCTGGTATATCAACCCTTCGACGACTTAGCTGCTGAGGCGGGCAACAAATGCGTCTTCCTAAAAATCGACTTCAGCTACGCGGAGCGCTCGATTGGCGTACGGTTCCCCCATGTGCGCGCAACGCCGACATTTATTACTTTCCTGCGCGGCCAGCAGCGAGACGAGTGGAGCGGCGCGGATGCACGGCTGCTGAGAACTAATGTCGAGATGCTATTGAACGAGGCGTTTCCCGCGCACCCGCACCTCTCAAAGAGCGTGCCCACGCTGCTACGCCAGAGTCAGCGCCCAATCACCTACACCAAAGTACCGCCGCTCGAAAAAGTCGTCGCCAAAATGGGAGACGTGGGCAAAGACCCCGCAGTCTCCTCCATCGTCTCCTTCATCGACGCCCGCGAGCGTTTCGGCGCCAGGGAAGCGCCGCTCACCAAACTCCCCCAATTCGCAGACTTCTTGCGCAGAAGCACGGCCACGCTGCCGCCGGATCTGCTCTTCACGAGCTTCGATCTGCTGCGCGTCACGCTCACAGACGTCCGCGTAGCGGGGTTCTTCGCCGAAGAACACGCTGGCGCGACGGGGACGCCGGCTACAGTCGCGCACTTGCTGAAGCATGTGGAAGGGCTTGGGGATAAAGCGCCGTATGCGCTCAGGCTGACGACGCTGCATCTAGCATGCAATCTCTTCACCTCGCCGCTATTCATCCCGCACTTGCTCTCCCCGCCGCTCTCCGCATGCCTGATATCCATTCTCACCAACGCGCTGCTGGACGATAAACACAGCGCGCTCAAAGCCTCGGCTCTGTCCCTCGCTATGAATCTCGCGTCTGCAAACCACAAGGTCCGCATGCGGAAGCATAGCGCTAATCCTTCGCCCGCTTCCTCCTCCTCCCATCAGGAAGAGCTGGGTGAGGAAGAGCAGGTCGAGCTGCTGGCTAGCTTGCTGGAGATCCTGGGCATTGAGGAGCAGTGGGGCGATGTTAAGAAGATGACGCTTATTTCTACGGGGTGGCTGGTGTATTGTGCGGATTTGGAGGGCGAGGCGTGCCAGCTGTGGAGGGGGATGGATGCCGCGGGCACGGTGGGGAAGATTGAGGCGAGGAAGGTGGAGGAGAGGCTGCTTGTGAAGGAGGTGATGAGTTTGCTCGAGGTGTAGGCGAGAGTGGGTTTGAGAAATGGCGTTTCCTACGGAGGTGTGGGGTGAGTAGGGATGTGACTGTGTGGCTAGAGAAGTGCCTGGATGGCGGTTACTGCTTACCCCGGTTATACTTTAGACTTGATAGATGGTAAAAGTATAGTGCCTATACTGTGTTGCTCGCAGAGCATGTATTGTGCAATGGTGCGGACCTCTCTCTACAACGTAGCTCCCCACGTAAAACCTAACTCAATAGATGGTAAAATAGGGATGGGACAGTGTTAGGGGGCATATTCTCAAGATTTTCTTATGCTGCTAGGTATGCTATCATGTGCCGCGCTTTACCGTCTAAATCGTCATCTAAACATTTCCTTCCTCTGTCCTTCCCTTCGTTATCCGCCATTACTCACACAACCAGTCGTAAGCGCTGCCGACTCATGCCCTCTCGCCGTAGCTCTATAATACCCTGTTCTCTTCTCTTGATATTAGCGTCTTTTAAGTTCTTTTATGCGTAGGCGTAGTTAGTGTAATCTCTAAGTTAGTAACTTAAAATAAGAAAAATCAATCAATTAATCAATCACGACTCTGGCACGTCTCGTACTCGAACCCTCAACATGAAAAAAATTGGCCAAAAAGAAAGCCAGGTACGGATACAAGCGACTTAATTGTCAAATTACCCTTAGGGGCTAACTAGATCTCACTGAAGAGATCTAGGCTTTAGTATCTGGGATTCTTTGTAGGTGATTGAGGGACTTAGTTGTCAAAGATGGCCGACCATCTAACATACGCTTAGCGTAAGCCTCGCACAACTGTGAGCTGCTGTTTGTTAGTGATTGAAGTGTGTTTTTAAATAATATATATACCCATAATAAATGTAGGTGAGAGAACTTTTTGTGGGGGCGAGGCAGCAGATAAGTGGCGAGGGTGAAGCATGTAAGGAAGGCGCGGCGCGGGGTAGGGCCTGCCTTGTTTGAGATGAGATGAAGATGTTGTGGGTGTCGCTGTCGGTATTCCCTTCTGTTACTATGTATGCGCGAGATGAGGGCAAATTCAGTCCACGTACTCCAGCGAGGCATTTCGACTTAACTACAGCCTTCCAAAGTTCTTCGGTGTTTTGCATGCGTCGTACCGAAGCTCCCGATGATGAAATTTGTATCTCTCCTGCTCTTTCCACACTACACGACGCCAAGATTTCTCACATTCAAGCGGGTAAATGGTCTCTAAGCGTCCTACAGCTTACAGCGGCGAGGAAAGCGAAGGGCAAAAGGTAAAGAGATTTAACAGGTGTACATGGACTTATAAATTTATGCAGCAATTTGAGTATTCGTAGTGGCTTTCCGCACGTTTCGGTATGACAATGTCGTTTCCGCCGAGATGTGCTTCGAAATCTACGTACGCGAAAACATGAAAGCCCCATGCCATTGAAACATCTCTCCTAACGCCGTGCGAGCTGCTAACGTGGTGCTTGCTGAGTGTGTGTTAGGAAATGCCTCCCTCCTCCTGGCAACCATCAATCGCACCACTCCTCAAAGCGGAACTCCTTCGCCCCATCAAGTATCGTGAACCGATGTGTCGAGAAGCGGATCTCCTCATACAGGTTTCCTCCCGCAGCCCTCGCTTTCTTATGCCACGGCCCCGTACCGCCATTGTGTGCATCTTCTCGCGAGCGCCAGAAGCCTTTTCGATGTCAACTATACACTTCCGCATAGATGAGATAGGTAGTACTTACAGGTAGCCAGATTTCTTCTCTCTGACTCAGGCTTACCGAACCAATACTTGAGCAGCCCTCCGGACTCGCACGCCTCGCGATGACTCTCGTAGTCGAGCGTATACAGCAGCTCTGGGTCGATGCATTCTTCAAGCTTGGAGCGGAAGATGACGACGTAGAAGCTGTGAGATTTCCAATGAAAGTTCTCGGCTGCGGCGAGCTCGCGAATCAAGTCTAGAATTGTGGGGAAATTGAGGGAGGAGGTATATGGAGCGGTGGCGTAGTCTGGCCGGACTGGCTTGAGTGCCGTGAGTGCTTTGGCAAAGATAAGATCCGCCGTGTCCAGGTCGGAAAGGTCGAGGTAATGGCCTGGATCGTTGTATGGTGAGGATATAAGGGAAGTGGAATGATGTGGCGGAGTCGAAGCTTGATGGTCTTCAAGTTCAGGAAGCTGGAGCTGACCGAAGGCTGCAGCCTCGAATCGGAGCTTATCGTAGTCGCGTGTTATCTGCGATGGATCCAAAACGACGCGCCCCTTTGAGGCTGCGCTTGGAGTGTTGATGGTCTTCTGAGGCAGTGTGGTTTCGGGCGTTGCTGTGATCTCTATAGCGAGAAAGGAAAGATCTGTTCCTGGAGCCATGATGTGCTGCTCGGCCGTAAGATCTGTTAGCGCCAAATTAGGAGCTCCCGCAGTATTCTCGGCGCACTCAGCGAATTTCTTCTCGTCCGCCCAGATGCGGCAATTGTTGCCCGGGGAGGTCGAATGGTTGGCCTGTGACGCCGCAGTTCGCGTATTGCCCTATGGCTTCCTCTTGGATTAGGATGCAATTGATGGAGCCGGGGCAGAAGGGTGCAGGAGCTTCAAAGACGGGGAAACAATTCTTTGAGAGCTGTAGTTGGAGTACCTATGTACCGTTGAGTATCGGCTCGGGCAAGCACGCCTAATCACGCAATGCCGCTTCTCATTTCGCGTACCCAACAATCAATTCATCAAACGGCAGGAACACACTCCGGTGCTATGCTCTTTCTAAAATACTCCGGTAAAATGAAGATCGAAAACAGAGCACCTATCTCGGAGCGGGAGAGTGCATGAATGAAGTGTCCGTCAAGGAATAGTTTTCCCCTTTTGGCCTAGGTGCCACGAACTGTAACTCAACTCGCCAGAATTGTGACCCGCGGCGAACGGTAGCGACAACCGAGCCACCGATTTCCGCGTTGGCGCCATGCAGGGCACGATAGGAAGATATTTTGGCGGAGGCGCGTAGCCTAAACCCTGTGGTACCGTACCTTCTGGCGCACCTCACTAATAGGGCCCTTCTAGATCATGTTCATAGACAGCGCTTCCACGTGCGGCAAAGCAGTCAGAGAATACTTTTGATTTGGTATCGGACATCTAGAGTCCTTCGGGCCTCAATAAATGGGTATCATGCAAGTGATCCGCCAGCGCCTGCCTATGTACCCCGCCCATGAACTCCGTGAGTAAATCAGAGAAACTTTTCAGCTCGCCCCAGTGCCTGCAGGTATGCGTGCTCTCCCTCAGTCCATTATTGTGGTGCTGTTGAGGGTGTGGACGCGCTCCAAGTTGCCACCGACCTGATGGCCGTGCTCGTGGACGACGCAGTCGAAGGGTAGATTCTGCAGCTTCGCACGCTGCTTTGCGGGACTCGTCTTCCGCTCCATCAAGTTGCCCCAGAGGATGAACATCTTCTCCTCGAGCTTCTTCAAGACCTTGGGGTTTTTGGTGAGGCTGCAGCGCGGTTAGCATGGCAATAGACATCATTGAGCGCGAACACATACTCGACAGCGTCCATCTTGAGGAGATGCTGGGCCGCAGAGTTGCCAACCGTGAGAGACAACTGCACTGGCTTCGTGCCTGCTGGGATCTCCGCGTCCTCGACCAAAAGAAGGAAGTGCCACTCCCAGCGGCCTTTGAGACGAGCTTTACGCTCGGCTGGCATGGGCTTCGTGTGATACCTCGGATCGGACAACTCGCGCACAAATTGTTCTAGTTTCTGAGGAAAGCAGTCGACAACGCGCACGCGGGTTCGGTACTTGGCGTTTACGAAAGGGAGGGTAAACTCGCCGCCTTTCGGATTCTTCGTCTTGAGAGCAGGGTTGTACAAGATCTCTGAAACCGTAGAGAGCTGTACTTCGGGATGCGAGGCGCGCACTAAGCGGATAAGCATAGGCTAGATAGACGCAATGAAGAATGTTTCACTCACCATGAGGGTTGACGCCTGCACGAGCCACAGATAGCTCCTCGGCCTTCTTTTCCAATTCTTTCTGCTCCTGCTCTTTCTGTAGCCGCTGCCTCTCCTTCTTTTCCTCCTTCTTCTTTGCTGAAGCCTTGGCCGACGGTTTCTTGGGTATGTTCTGGGCAAGAGCGCGCTTAGCCTTCTGTGCCTCGATTGCATCAAGATAGGCTGCCTTGCGCGTCGCGTGGTCCTCGATCTGCCTCGCGTTCGTGCACTTGCGGGTACAGATCTTGTCGGGATACTTCTGGTCCTGGTGTATAGCACCTTCGAGCTTGTTTGCGTTGGACAACTTGGCGTGAACGTTCTGGAGGAATAGAAGGTCGCCCTCTTTGACGTTGTCGCGTACCCAGGATGCGTGGGGTTCCCACAACCGGATTGCGATCGTTACCTGACCAAATGGGCCCGCCCACTTCTTCTGAGAGGTGAGGCCGAAGTCGGCGTCCGCCTCGTCCGCCTCGTCCGGGTCTTCGTAGAGGAAGAGGGCTTTGTTTTCGGTGTAGTCGGTGACGTAGAGATCCATGGTGGTGTAATCGGGGTAGAACATCTTGACTACTTCACCCACAAGGTCGTGGTACTTGCCAATGGTCAGGTCCCTGATCAAAGTCTTCTTGTCGTTCTTTGGACGCCCCTTCGGTGGACCTGCATTGGCAGCGAACATCTTGATTTCGGGTAAAAACGAGTCGGTTGCTGCCTTGAGGTGGATGATGGCCATTTGTTCGGCGGCGGACGGGTTCTGAGCGCAGTAGGTACCATTCCACGGTATGATGCTGTGCCCACCTAGAGAGTATGGAGTGCTGAATGCCGGCGCTGGGATGGTCTTGGCCGGATAGAATTGCACCTCAGACTTGAGCTGGACGGTGGTAAACGCCACTGTCTGGGTGTTGCGGGTATTCAGTCGCATATACCGGGCCGCAACCAGATCTCCAGGGCTACCAGGATTCGGCAGCCACTCCCGCTTCCTGCGCAGGACCCTACAGAGCAGAGAGCCCGGGCCGCCGACGGATCCCGGAGAGAACTCGTCCTGGATAGTGAACTCCAGCGTCCACTCACCGGGCTTGAACTGGAATGGATCCCGGACATGAATGAGGACTCCCAGGAAGCTGCTGCCATCGGCGGCAGACGCAGCATCCCGCACCGGGACGTAGCCTTGAGGCAGCGGCATGACCTAGATATACATATCAGCATCGGAATCGTCATTAAGGGTCTTGGAAGGCTTCAGCTTACTCTGCGAAGGCGGATTGGCGTCTTCAACACGAGGGCTGAAGGCTACGCGGGTGCAATGTATTTTGGAGGTGAGGGACGGCGGTGGGAGTTGTTTGTATAGTCGGTGCCAAGGCGCTAGCACAGACGTGGACTAGCGCGAGAGCGCTCTTGCCGCTTCCGCCTTTTCACCTCCCCTGCCCCACGACCGAAGATAATAAACCCTCCCAGACAAGCACCACTCGCCTTCTGCACCACACTCTCACACCCGTCGACAGCCAGAATCGCCGCAACCATGGCGGACAAGTACATCCCCGAGCACCGCCGCACCACGTTCAAAGCGAAGAGCGCCTTCAAGCCTGATGAGCTCCGCCGCCGCCGCGAGGAGCAGCAGGTCGAGATCCGCAGGGCAAAGCGTGAGGAGAACCTCGCAAAGCGGCGCGGTATCGCCGGCAGGGACCAGCCGGGCGCCGCCCTGGGTGCTGCCCCCGACAGCGACGATGAGGGCGGTAACATCGAGAGCCAGGTGAGTTTACCCCTCGTGCCTCAATACAGGCCTCGCATCCCGCCCCATGTGGAAGAATCTGGCTGACGAAATGTGTTAGCTCAACGAGGAGCTTCCCCAGATGGTGAAGGGTGTCTTCTCAGAGCAGATCGACGAGCAGATCCAGGCGACGACCAAGTTCCGGAAGCTCCTTAGCAAGGAGCGCAACCCCCCCATTGAGCGAGTCATCGAGACGGGCGTCGTGAGCAGATTCGTCGAATTCCTCCGGTCGCCGCACACACTGGTCCAGTTCGAGGCTGCTTGGGCGCTCACCAACATTGCCTCGGGTTCCGCCCAGCAGACCCAGGTCGTCATTGAGGCCGGCGCCGTGCCCATCTTCGTCGAATTGCTCAGCAGCCACGAGCCCGATGTGCGGGAGCAGGCCGTCTGGGCCCTTGGTAACATTGCCGGCGACAGCCCCGCTTGCCGTGACTTTGTCCTCCAGGCCGGCGCTCTGCGGCCGCTGCTTGCCCTCCTGGGTGACAGCCGCAAGCTTAGCATGCTCCGCAACGCGACCTGGACCCTGAGCAACTTCTGCCGCGGAAAGACCCCACAGCCGGATTGGCAGACAGTAAGTGCATATGCCCATGGACCCCGTAGTCTAACGCTGACACCATGACAGATCCAGCCCGCTCTCCCCGTCCTCGCTAAGCTCGTCTACTCCCTCGACGATGAAGTCCTCATCGACGCCTGCTGGGCCATCTCATATCTCTCGGATGGATCCAACGACAAGATCCAGGCTGTTATTGAGGCTGGCATTCCCCGCCGTCTCGTGGAGCTGCTGATGCATGCTTCTACCTCCGTGCAGACCCCCGCCCTCCGCTCTGTCGGAAACATCGTCACAGGCGATGACGTCCAAACTCAGGTCATCATCAACTGCGGCGCGCTCCCAGCTCTCCTCTCTCTCCTGAGCTCCACTAAGGACGGAATTCGCAAGGAGGCTTGCTGGACCATCTCGAACATCACTGCCGGCAACTCCACCCAGATCCAGGCCGTCATTGACGCGAACATCATCCCGCCCCTCATCCACCTCCTCCAAAATGGAGATTTCAAGACGAGGAAGGAGGCATGCTGGGCCATCTCCAATGCCACTTCCGGAGGTCTTCAGAAGCCCGCTCAGATTCGGTACCTCGTTCAGAGTGGCTGCATCAAGCCGCTGTGCGATCTGCTTGCCTGCCCTGACAACAAGATCATTCAAGTTGCCCTCGACGGCCTTGAGAACATCCTGAAGGTTGGCGAGATGGACAAGGAAGCTAACGCAGACGGTGCTGCCGGGGAGCCGATCAACCGGTATGCTCTCTTCATCGAGGAAGTCGGCGGCATGGAGAAGATCCACGACTGCCAAAACAACGCCAACGAGGAGATCTACATGAAGGCATACAACATCATCGAGAAGTACTTTTCAGACGATGAGGCAGATGCCGAGAACATGGCCGAGACTGGACCTCAGGTCACCCAAGATGGTCACTTTGGTTTTGGCGCTCCTCAGGCGCAACAACAGCAGAATTTCAACTTCGCCAACGGCGGCGATTCCATGGATATGTGAGCGGCTCCATCTCGACACCGACCTCCGCACTGTAAGTCGTCGCTTAGCGGGGGCGCAAGAGACCCTCCGTTCACACGTCCGCAACTCAAAACGCCCGGCTTTGTACGCCCTCGATCTCTTGGAATGTGATTGCCAGGAAATCACGTCTACACCATTTAATACACGACCCGTTCAAAATACCACTATCCCCGGCGACCCGAGAGTGCTCAGTGTTCCCCGCCCCTCCCGACACAATCCTCCGGCTCCAAAGAGACCAAGCCCTTGCCATGATTAGTTTATGAAAGCATCGTAAGATACACCGTCTTGTAAACCCCCCTGATTTCCCCAATCCGCATCATATCCCCGGCGTTGCGAGTGGTTTCCTGTTTGTTTCTCCTCTGTTCTGGACGGCCTACGGACAAGTAGAGGCAGAAGGCGGGGTCAATGTGCAATGATAGGATGGTGGACTTGGCAGACTGGCGGTTGGAAGCGGATGGTCATCATTCTGTCCGAACTCGATTCGTATACGGCCAGATAGCTGAATGCAATTACCAATAACCCCTGTACCATGTACTTTTGTGATTTTAACGCAGCCGTTTAGATCGTCTGTCGCACATGGCCTAACATTTCTGCGAACCCTGGACGTCATCGCTCAGAGGGCTTGGCGTCGCGCTACCCCACGATGTCGACCACACGCTACTCTCCGCGTGGGGGCTTAGACTTCCTTGGTCTCGAAAGATTTGAGCGCAGACCTAATGCGCGCGAACATGTCGTACGCTGTTCCGTTCGCTGGAAAACTGCTTCGGCTTGTATCTGCGCAAAAAGCTCAGCCCGCCATATTGCCTTCCTATGGCGCAATCTCACCGCCTTGAATGTCCGGCTAGCTGTCTCCGTTCACGTTCTACCGTACTTTTTCTGGAGCCACATTCCCAGGACGCTGAAGAGTTACGCATCGCTGTTTCGCTCTGCTATCATTTATCTGGACTTCACCTAGGAAGGGCGGTAAATTACAGGCGCGATGTGCAGATTCATGGTAGGCGTCTCGACAGTCATACTACGAGCATCTTGCTAAACAGCCCCAGGTATACAAAGGCAAAGATGAGATCCTCCTCTCCGAGCTCATCCTCAACCCCACACACTCCATACTCACCCAATCTTTCGACTCGCGACTCCGCCTAGTACGTTGCGGCCCCTCCTCAGCTCATCCCCGCGAGAGCACGCGACTCACACAAGCAGGACACGCGCCGCCCGCACAACGGCGACGGCTTCGGCATCGGATACTACACCTCTCCCTCCCTCGGCCCCGAGCCCTGCGTCTTCACCTCCACAATCCCCGCCTGGAACTGCATCAACCTGTCGCGCATCGCGTCCAAGACCACCTCGTCGCTCATCTTCGCACACGTCCGCGCCACCACCGAAGGCAACCTGTCCGACTCCAACTGCCACCCGTTTCTGTACAAGAGTCTCATGTTCATGCACAACGGTGGGATTGGCTGTTTTAAGAAGATCAAGAGGAGGCTGGCGATGGGGTTGAATGAACAGTGGTTTACGCTCGTGCAGGGCAGTACGGATAGCGAGTGGGCGTTTGCCCTGTTTCTGGACAGCATGGAGAAAGCGGGGCATCATCCGGACGCTGACCCGGGCAAAGGCGGGTTCGGACACACGGTCCTCCGCAAGGCCATACTCAAGACGATCGAGCGGATCAATGCGCTGATCAAGGAGGTTGGGGGCGAGGGTGATGGGGGAGAGGATAGCAGGAGTTTGCTCAATTTTGCGGTTACAGATGGCGAGAGCGTAGTGTGCACGCGGTACGTGAGCTCGAAGACGGATGAAGCTGCGAGTCTATTCTTCTCGAGCGGGACGAGCTGGCGAGAGTCAAAGGGTGCGCATAAGTCCGGCGGCGGCCGATGCTGCGGCGAACCGGGACAGAAAGACTATGTCATGGAGAGGCGCGACAAAGGGTCGGACATTGTTCTCGTGGCTAGTGAGCCTCTGACCTTCGAACGAGGTGCGTCCTAATCTTCCTTCCACCTTGCCTTCTGCCCTGCTGACACTTTCTGGACAGATAACTGGGTCACCGTCCCCACCAACAGCACCCTGACCATCTCCAAGCAAACCGTCATGATCCACCCCATCATCGATGAATTCTACTCCGCTAATCCGGCGCACGCCCGCTCCTCTGGCTTCGCGCAAGCCAAGGGACAGACAATCACAGGGCCAGATAAGAGAGTGCTCCCGCAGCCCAGTAGTGGGGCTGCGACACCGCATCGCAGCGAGGAGGTTGTGAGTGGGGCGATTAGCCGGCTGAGAGTGGCATGAGATGGCATATCTGCTGTAAGATTGTTATTGAGGAGAGTTGTAAGACATGGACGAGGTATCGAACAGTCGCACCGAGAAACTAAGGTTTCGATCGCATTCTTAAGGTCTCGAGACATGGACCGGCCGCGCGGAACGTCAGGCTATAATGCTTATAGAGGTTCGCTTCAATTCTAATGACAATTCGTCGATTGGGATATCGCAGTGCTCCACCATCGGCTCCGACCACTTAGTCACCGGCCTCTACGTGAAAAGTATGACCAACACGCTCGAGCACTGGTCCGCCAAAAAGGTGCTATCCTCACCGGCAATAGACAAAGGCTCAGATAGTGCGGCGCGCTCTATATATTCACTATTCGACGGGGTAAAAATAGCGAGGGTTCACCCCAAACCCCCAATCCGCGAGTTAATCTTCCGCAGCATACCCATACGTCTGTGTGCCTGACATAAAGGCGATAAAGAACCAGCAATCATGCCTCCCACAGGCGCGATGTTACATCTCATTGGTATTTCCGAGCGGATGCTGCGATCCAGACAACCTCCCACATGGTTGTCGTCCTTTTGCCAGGCAAGAAGCTCCTCCGACTCGAATCGTCTTCGTTCAGAACCCCAGTCCCATTCCCCGGATACCGTTATGAGCCTTTGCCATATGGCCGTACGTGTCCTCGCCCGTCTTGAATGTCTTCATGCAGAACCAGCAGATATGCGTCCTGCAAGCCTGACATTCCATGTGATTGCACCCATAGCTCTTTTGGATTGGTGTTCCGCAATTGGGGCAGTCTCGGGCGTCGTTCTCTTCCTTCCACTTCGCGAATTCGCTCGTGCCGACGTGCGCTGCCTTTGAAGCTGCGCATGTTATACCGTCGTGAGCGATTTGGTGACACGCCGTGCAGATGGAGGTGAGGCATCCATCACAGTTGAATACCCCAGGGTCTTCGGGCAGAGTGATGCGGTAGAAGCGGTCACAGTCTGGGGTGGAGCAGTATTGAAAGGAGGTTGGATGGCTGCGAATATATTGCGTGAAGGAGGTTTGGAGGAGGGCTTCGTAGTCGTTTGAGGACAGGACTTGCTTCAGTTCTAATAGCGTGAGCAAAGCGTTGCATGCTGCAGAGGCACCAAGACAGCGCAGCGGAAAATCGGTGGCAGTGGTGCATTGCGAGGCCAGGCAGGAGCTGCAGTACGTGTGGCCACACTTGGTCTTAAACGGATCTTCCGGAGGAGTCCAACATACGGGGCATAACTCCTCTTCTTCCGCCGCATTCAGCGATAGCATAGTAGCTCGCGTCTCTAGGGAGTCAGGATCATAAGACCTGAGCAGTTCTTCCACCTGTGCTACGTGTCGATCCGAGCCGTAGACTATGATGCGCTTTGGGTTGGAGGTGATGTCCATCTTTACCATCTCCTTTCCCAAGGTCGCAACAATGAGTCTGAACCCGCCCCGAAGGGCAGCATTCAAGCTAATTGGGTCTAGGACCACGACCTTCGACTGGGTTTCCAGACTTGAGAGTTTCTCAGTCAACGCTTGTTCCGCGGCTAAGACTTTCAACGTGTCTCCATATAGGCGTAGGAGCAATTTACGCCTGTCTGAAACAATAGTAACACCATGGGATCTCATAACCTCTGCAAGGAATGCAGTAGACGCTTCCTGGAAGAAGAAAGAATGGGATATACGGACGGATCCGTCGCCGGCTATTCGTCCGGCTAGAGTCCTCTCAACAGACGACTTGACGCGTGCGACTGCCTCTCGGTCCTGACCGGACACTCGAATCTGCGTATACGCCTTCTCTGGGTTGTCGTATATTTTTATGGAAACAAAATGCAACACTCGTGCCTCTTCAACGAGGGCGTCAAGCTGTGGCTTGATGGCTTGTAGTACGCGCTGTGAGACCGAGAGCTTGACCGCAACAAGATGTTGAGCCTTCAGCTTGTCCTTGGATGAAGGATCGATGAGGGTATCGTTCAGCTCCTGTACCGCCTTTCTGGCCGCTTCAGGGTCCGCGAACTTTGCGATGGCTTTGACCTTCGAACCATTGCTCTGCGGAGTAGCAGTCCATTCGGCAAGAGTACCACGCTGCTCTAGGGATGACTTGACCGTAAACTCTAACCGCTCCGCTGAGTATTCGTGAGAGAGCTGGCCCATGTTGACCCTGTAACTGGGCTGCGCTGTGGGAAGGAATTCCGTCAACGCTTTTTTTCCCGTCGCCGGGTTGAGGTTCCCAACTGTGACCCAAGATGAACGCGGTTGACATGCGAAATTCAATTGTCGTCCATGAAGATGTAATTGGCTCTTCTGCATCTCGAGGACGACGGCTGCTGCTTGAGCGGGGTAGGAGAATTCCACGTAAGCTACTTTGGAAGGATTGTGCCAGGTGCAAGCGACGGTCGTAAGCTGCAGACGGTTCGCCCCCGACTCGGATTCTGCACCCAGTTGCACCATGACAACATGTACGGCAGATCCATCCATCAGTATAGTGTGGCCAGTTTCTCGCAGCAGTCGTGCCGCGAACCTAGGATCCGGTACTTTGATCTGCGCGGATTGAAAGGAAGTTTTTGGGTCGGATTTCAATGTGATGGCCTCGACAGATATTCCAGGGAATCCTTTGCCGTGTAGGAGGTTGCGGAGGTCCTGTACCGATTTCCCGGGAGGGACATGAAGCATGGAAACCACCGAGAAATCGGACGGTAGGGCCAAAGTTGAGATTGTAACACCATCTTCGAACCTCACAGTAGCACCGCCAATGGTCCTCGAGAATCTATCGGATCCATCCTCCTCCTTTGTCCCCTTGAAATGCGGTTGTACAGGCGGCACGACTGAGGCACCTGTACTTGAAGCTGGTCGCTCGAAGGCAGCGTTTGAGGCCTTGTCGTTACTGAGACGGCTGTCTGGAGACGTCGCATGGCTGTATGGGCAAGCAGCCCCCTTGTTACAGATGTTTCGAAGGAAGAAAGTGCAGACAGTATTAGTCCTGTCATCTTGACGAGCCGCTGCAGGAGGCTTTGCCTCAGGGCTATGATCGAAACGGCATAGGAATCCTCGCTTGCAGGTGCCGTGGAGGAAGAAGACGCAAGGCGCCCGGTTCTGCGCAGTGGGACTGGCAGTCTGTGCAGGATCAAACGTGGGTGCTTTTGCATTTAACGACGACGTCGATGGTGATGTCTGAGCTGTAGTCGAAGGATGCTCGAACCTGCATGTCTCGCCGTTGAGACAGCGGCCTTGCTGGAAGTAGCGACAAACGACCATGCTGTTTGTGGTCTAGCGCCCAATAATACGCCCAGGCGACCCCTGGGATTGCTGTAATATCTAGCTATCTTGTCTCGCTCTGGCTGTCTTATTCGGTCGGCGATGATACGGACGGGTAAGAGTGCAAAGTGTGTTGTTGATGAGTGGAAGAGTATTGCACAAGGCTACAGTGCGAGGTGGTGCTGCTGTGCCACCGTGAAAGCCGCGGCTAGGCAACCTGCTATTGGGTGAACGTCTAAAACTCTGGTCAATTCACTCCAACCTCAATTGCACCGCGGGGTGAGGCCTACGCGCTTCGTCTGAAATTCTTTATGAAGTACGAGCATCGCCATTGTCACTCGACATAGCTGTTTTCCTGAGTGTTCAGCATCTCCGCTCTGGTGTGCCTTAATAGGCCGGCAAGCATCAAGTAAATATTGCATGGGTCGCAGGAACCCTGGAACATTCACAGATTGGCCCGCCCTCTCGATTTCGACCCGAATACAGCGAGTGGCTATAGTAATGAGCCTGATATCCCCAGAATACCCAGATGGTGCCTGGATATGTTCGGCGTCGTACCTTCTGCATCTGTTCTAGCATGTTTGTGCTACCGTGTTAAGCTTAGCTTCTGACTCATGAGGTATTCCGAAGGATTCAGCACATATATGGACCGTGTAAGTAATGCGCCGTTTCCCTTCCGCTTTTCGTTCTAGAGTATCTTCCTTATCACGGCCTAAGCGACAGCCGAAATACTTGAACTCGCCATGTACGTACGGCCCGTTACCCGCGACGACATTCCAGCGATAGCAGCAATCGGCAATCGCTCCTTCCAAAATGACGAGCTCCATGTATGGCTATATCCACACCGCCACACATACCCAGACGACCTTCGCAGATACCAAGTGTTGCGTATCCGGTCACGAGCCGTTGGGATACGGCAACTCGGATTCGTTGTCGTAACTGAAGAAGGCGACGCTAATTGGAGCGGGGCGGAGGAAGTCGTAGGGTTTGCATACTATTATCGCTATGGCGATGACGAAGGGGCGCAGAAGTGGATCAATGATTCGTGGTTCAAGAGTACGACATCTTATCGCGCTTGCTTCGATGGACATGCACTTATGAGAGCAGAGATCGAGCGGTATCTCCTGGACTGGGAACTCTGGTACGAGTCTAAATTCTTGGATCGAGCCTCAGATCCGGAGCGCGTCAAACAGTACATAGCTGCCGCACCCTGGGACCGCCTCAAGCCCCTCGATCCGCGATGGCACCTCTCTGTCCTCGGTGTCTCTCCACAGCATCAACGCCGCGGGGTAGGCGGCATGCTCGTCAAACACGGCCAGGAGATTGCGGAGAAAGAGGGGTTGCCGTTCACGCTGGAGAGTAGTGTCGTAGGGAGGAAGCTGTACTTGAAGATGGGGTTCAAGATTGTAGAAGAGTGTGAGATATTCGATGTGCTGGATTTCGTCGCGATGGTTTGGGAGCCGGAGGAGTCGAAGGGGAAGTGGTTGGAGGATATCGGGGAGGAGACGGCGAACGTTAGAGCCGCAAAGTAGCCCCCATGAACTTAGAACGATCCAGTATTGGGATTCGTAAGATATCTCAATGCTGGAATTTCCGCCGAGACGTAATATTAGATGAGAAGGACAAGACGAATGTCGTTCCACTCTCGGATAATTACGTCACGTGCTCTCGTGCTGTCGGCAAAACTGCGGCGAGAAGTTAGTGGGTTGCCTTGAGAGTCATCTTTCACCCACAGTCCCTATTCTTACGGTGTATGCGCGCCTACTATTCACTGTGTCGACTACGCTAGACCGGAGACGGCCCCAGAATCGCCACCAGCCCAAGTGAGAGACGAACGCGTATTCTCGACGCGCCCTAAGCGCGCACAAGATATTATCGACATACACCTCAGTCTCTCCACCCACACGACCATGCCTCCCAAACGAGCCACAAGACAGACCCGCCAAACGAAGATCAACTTCTCGCCGCAAACCCCCAGAGCCCGAGCTCTCTCGCCTAGCGATAGCGACGATGCGTCCCCAGCTAGGCGTTCTAAGCGACGAAGGCTCGAGAAGGAGACAAGAAAAGGCATGAGGTTGGGTATGCCGGTGACACAGAGTGGTCATGGGATGTTTGGAAGCTCTGATGTCGAAGTTATCTCCTCAGGAACTTCATCCGCGGGGGACGAGAGCGAAGAGGAGGTACAACCGCGTTCTTCGAAGAAGTCGCGGCGACACACGAAGCCGGTTGAAGATTCAGACGAAGAGGAGATCCAGCCACGAAGTCAAAGACGGCGGATCGCTCGACTGGCTGCAACTCCGGAAGAGGAAAGCGAGGGGGAAGAGCAGGAGGGAGATGAAGAACAGGACGAGCTGCAGGAAGAATTGGCCTTCTTGCAGTCGTCGCCTCTACAAGACCGGGGAAGGCTTAGGAGCAGACAGGATAAACCGAAAAGCGAGCGAGAGAAAGCGTTGGAAGCCCTCAAGAAGCGCCGAGCAGGCACTGGTGAACCTTCTTCTTCGGCGACCCCGGGAAGGAACCGGCGTGTCGTGGTCGATTCCGATCCGGATTCAGATCTTGAGATCATCGATGAGGAACCAGACAGTGATGTCGAAGAAGAAGAGGAAGAAGAGGAAGAAGATGAGGGCGGTCAAGAGACGAATGCTCTAGACATGTTCCAGGAGGATAATGAAGACGCCGACTTCATCGATGATGACGCGAATGCTCCGATCGGAGCTCCTGCTGATTTTGCTGGCCTCCCGCTGGAGTTTAGCAGTGTAAGTCGCAAAAAGCCCCGGGAACTGTTCAAATACGCTGTGGAGTGGATGGTACAGAAGAAGATCAACCCTGCCTTCTCATCCAACGACGAGCTATACGTCTTAACCTTCCGCAAGCTGGACGATGAGGTCACCGGGCTAGCGAACTCCAAGTTCCACTCCTCGGTATGGACTGCAGATTTCACGCGAGCCATCAGAGCACGACCGGACCTGACCATCAACGAGCTCGGCGGAGTTTCGCGACTTATGTCCATTGTTGAACCGCGTTGCGAGGCCTGCAATCGCAAGCACAACGCGACGTGGGAACTGTCCCTGACAGGCACCCCATACCACAAAGAGACTCTCGAGCCCCTCACCGAAGACTCAGAGGACTCCAGCGACCCCGACTCTGATTCCGACTCTGCCCTTTCATCAACCGCTTCTGATGCGGCCCTTAATGGCGAGAAACCCACGTACAATGCCCAGGGCGAGCGCCTCCCACCCGAATCCAAGATCTTCACGCTCGGCTCAACATGTAAAGCAAATGCGCAGGTAGCCCACACGCTGTATCATTGGCGGTACCACCTCAACTCCTGGGTTGTCGACTACCTCGTGCGTCAGGGCCACTGCTCCCCTGCAAAGATAGTCCAGCGGGACAAGTGGAGCGTGAAGAAGCGAGAGAAGTACGCGAATAAGATCGTGGATGAGATGGAGAGGGTGGGCGAGATCAAGAAGTTGTATCACTTGTACAAGGAGCAAGTGGATTTCGCCCTCGAAGCACGGAATGACTACAAGAGGGGCTGGGGCCGGTCAAGGGGTTAGAGTTGCTTTCTGAGAGGCTAGGATGTCGGGAATAGCGGATTAGGCATCCAGTGCGAACTCATCGTCGGACTACTACATGGTTGCTGTGGCTTCCGCAGCTCTTCATGACTGTGGAAGGCAGGTTAAGCCTCCCCTGACCCGCAATGTTGGGTCTGCTTCTTGATTTTGGGAATTGGTATTTGGAATCGGATACCCCTTCATTTTGGACATTTATCACATCGGTTGATTCTTCTAAAGGTTCCGTCCAATGGTTTGGATAGCTGTCTTTTCAGGCTTATGGGCCGTATAAGCGGGGTAGTCTCCAGCTCACTAATACATCTTGGACACATTCAGCGCTCAACATGTGATGAGTGGTATCAAAGAGTATCATTAAACGTGAGAGTTAGAAGGTTTGTCTACCGTCTACACAATTGTCCTGCTATCCAGCCCGAACGCTCATAGATGCGTTTGCATCAGTAATTAGCAGTCCGTCGCTTGAGCGAATTCCTCCCTCAAAACGAAGCCATCATTATGGACACGCTCCGCCTATGAATTAGGCTGCCGCCACCCTGACCGGCTCCTGTGCATCCTGGACATTCATCTTCGCCACCCCGTTGACGAGATCGGCAGCTTTCTTCTCGTCAAGGTCGTCATCATCTGCCAGCACACTGCTCTTATCCTCCTCCTTCTTCGCCGTCTCGATGGCCTCCTCTTTCTTATCTGTCTTCTCCTCATCCTTCGCCACCCCGTTCTCAACAGCCTCCGTTTTGCCCTCCTCTTTGACACCAACGCTCTTCTCCTCGCCGCCCCAAAGGTAGATCTCACTCTCTCCAATAACCTTCCCAGCGGCTTCCCAACGCTCCTTCCGTTCTTTCCGGCGCTCCGCAGCTAAAGAGGCGAGAGCGGGCCAGTACACGCTGTGGTCGTACTCGAAGTCTACCTCGCCGCCGGCATTCTTCATGAGTTGTGAGGAGGGGATGTGGTCGGTGAGGGGCTCGTTGTAGCGCATTTTCGTCTTGGTTACGGGGTCGATGAAGGGGGAGACAAGCTTCAGGAAGGTGGTGACGTACCACGGGACTGTCAGAATGTTAGCCCACCAACTATCACACCTCCCCAGGAAACTATTGAAGACTTACGGTGCGTAATCAGCGCCCTCCCCAACCGTTCGGGATAATGGTTTTGTAGGATATGCAGCACCTGTCTCCCTGTCCCAATGCTCGGCTGGCTCCCCGCGCTGCTATTCCGGAAATCTATCAACAGCGCCAGCGACTCCTGCCCGGGCGGCGCGATTTCAAGCGTCCTCTCCAGCATGTAGACTAGATGCTCCACCTGCTTCGGGCTGTTCTTCGTATTCTGCTTGTTCGGCAGGAGGTACAAGCAGGGGCGCCCCTCGTTATCAAAGCCCAGTAGGACCTGCTTTCCCGTCGCGTTCTCCTCGGATATGTAGTCTGCAGTGAAGGTGTCGGTGCCGTATTCGCGGCGCCAGATGAGCGTGTCTTGGACACGCTTGATTGCGTGTGCGAGGTTCCATTTTGAGGCTCGGAGGTAGCGGAGGAGGCATTCGCGGGTGAGCCACATGCGCTCGTCGTCGGAGAGGGCGGCTTGTTCGGCATTCTTTGCGGAGGTTTTGGGGAGCGTTTCCCATGATTGTGCAGCGGCGAGGAGCTCGTCGTACTTGTGCTGTTGGTCTGCGGTGAGCGCCGGCGGTGAGGCTGGCTTACAGCCGTCAGCGGGATGCGGGAATGGTCCCATGGCCGGCATCTTGGAACAAGCTATAGGTTTCTCTCTTGGAAACGCTGAAAGAAATAGAACGGAGCGATTGACTATCACCCCTTTTCTTAAAGAACGAACAGGCGAGGAAGAGTGTTGGAGCTGAGGGCAGTGCTGATTATCTTTCTTGGACCCTGCATGTCCCAGCGCCACGGACTGCGCTAGCCATTCACGTCCTAGCCTACCACTTAAACACTTGACGCGTCGACGCGTCTTGCCGCGCACCGAATCCCCACGCCCAAACTTCCACCCCTCGCACACCCATCACCCACACCCGCAATGGACGACAGCACCGTTGAGCTCACCGAGCGCTTTGAGCGCTACTGCGACACGAAAGACCACGAAGTCCCCTCCGATGTCCTCACAGAATTGCAATTGATGCTTCGACTGTATTCTATTTCGCCCGAAGAGCTGGACTTCAAATGGCAGGCTTACAGCATGAAGATCGGAGGGGAGGAGAACAGGCTGGATTTGAAAATGGCGAGGGACTTTAAGAAGAATATCCAGGATGCGTTGGAGAGGGAGAGTAGGGGAAAAGCGCAGCAGAGGCATGATGCGAAGAAAGTTGCGCCGACGCCGCGCCCTGCGAAGGGTGCGGATATGTATGATATGTGAGTGTACTGGGATGTATTAGAGGGCAGCCATGCTAAATGTGGACAGGCTGGAGGGATTGGTCCAAAACACGCCGCGTCCCGGTGCAATGAAGGGCGTTAATGGCAGCACGGTAAAGCGGAAGTCGAACTTCGAGACTCCCGCTAGCAAGGCTAGCAAGAACCATGAGATGAGCTCTCCGGGCGGCGTACTCACACCCACGGGCGAGATCAATGGTGGACCGTACGCATCTCTCCTCATTCCACACCACTCTGTCTAACAGCCTCTAGAGTCTTCGACTTTGCCTCCCGTGCAAGTGCTGGCGACATCACTGAGCAACTCAACGGGGACATTTCTCTCCCCGACCCTCCCGAAGAACCTCCCTCTGAAGCACGCATCAAGCTCAAAGCCAACACCGACATGTCCAAATTCTCCTACAAGACAATGGCCATGAAGCTCTCCGAAGCCTCTGAGGTCCTCGACGACCGCATCGACGAATTCCGCCAGTTGCTCCAAGAACACCTCAATCTCGACGACAGCGCCTTCGGGAACCCCTCGCTCCAATCGCCTAGCGAGGTCATAGCGGTAGGACGCATTTGCTCCGACACCAGCGAGGGGAAGCTGAACACCGCATCGATTGTGCTAGAAGGCTCACGACGCTGGGGCTCTGGTCGACGTGTTCCTTTAAGGTTAGACACGGTGACTTCGTACAACTTCTTCCCTGGTCAAATTGTCGCCCTCCGTGGCACCAACGCCTCAGGGGACACCTTTGTCGTCTCAGAAATCCTCTCCCTCCCTCTCCTCATCCAGCCTGCTTCCAGACCGGACGAGCTAGACCTCTACAATTCCCGCTACCTCGACACTCCTGAATCTGACCCTTCAAACCCACGACCTCTTACGATCTTCATAGCCTCGGGACCCTACACCACTGACCAAAATCTCGACTTTGTCCCATTGCAAACGCTCCTCGACAACGCGGCCAATGCATGTGCTGACTCTATCATCCTTGTCGGCCCCTTCCTCGACGCAGAGCACCCGCTTATTCGCACGGGAGACTTCGATCTCCCACCGCACGTTACTTCCCCAGACCAAGCGACCATGACAGACGTCTTCCGACACTATATCTCCTCCGCTATACAATCCTTCTTACAGCGCGTACCCACCTGCAATGTCATTCTCGTACCCAGCTTGCGCGACGCTCATCACCACCACGCCGCTTTTCCGCAGGATAAATTCATCAAGAAGGATTTAGGTTTAGGGCCGGCGGGCAAGATGGTTCAGTGCGTTACAAATCCCATGACATTATCCATGAACGAGTTCATCGTTGGCATGTCCTCGCTAGACATTCTGGATATGCTGCGGAGAGAAGAGGTAGTTGGTGGGAAAGCGCGGGCGGTTAATCTGTATGAGAGGGCTGCGAGGAATGTCATTGAGCAGCGCAATTTCCTCCCGCTTTTCCCTCCGATGGCACGGGAGAAGATGGGAGCTCCTGCTCCTGTTGAAGAGAAAGTTTTCAAGAACGGCGCCGCCGCAAATGGAGAAGCGGACGTAGAGGAGGACCAAGCGCCCAGTCCTTTCCTCCCTCTCGGCACAATGCTAGATATCAGCTATCTCAAGCTGGGCGAGATGCTCAACGTGCGTCCCGATATTCTGATTACGCCTAGTGTATTGCAAGGCTGTGTAAAGGTACTTTCCCCCCTCCCGGCTCCGGATTCCTCTCGGATTGCCTTGAAGGTATGCATGCTAACGCATCACGTAGGTCGTAGAATCCGTCCTAGTAATCAACCCCGGCACGCTCAGCAAGCGCCGCGCGGCAGGCACGTATGCGCGCATGGTCATACAACCCGCAAATGTGAGCGCGGAGGAGAGGAAGAAGGGCTTCGCGGTTGCACATAAGCTGTGGGAGAGGGCGAGAGTGGATATCGTGAGGATCTGAGTGACTGGGCATCAAGTCGAGCTGCTACTGCGGCATGTAGGTAAGATGCAATGTCGTTTCTGGATGCGTCGGTTTGGGGGTTGACCTTGGATATCTGCATCATGAGTGAGGTTCGGGAGTCGGGTCATTGTAATGGATTGGAATGGTATACTATTGAACGATGCACGAGACGCACAGTGTCTCGAGCGGGTTGCTGAAAATACTGAGAAGTGTAAACTCTGCGTACTTGAATATGCGTGTCTATTCGAAATATCGAGACGGCCCCAGCGCCTTCGAAGCTTCCATAGTCAAGAAAATCATGCTCATCCACGCTACTATGCTATCCTAGGGGCAAACAGTTTCAAGTACAGCAAATATACATAAACTACAGGTACTATAACAGACGCCGCAACCCCGAATCCCAAAAACAAAACTCCATGGATACAATGCGCTTCCTTCCGACAATGTCCAACTCCCAAAGCAACAAGATAACTTACAAAATATACACTCCTCTTATCACACAGCTCCTGCGGCGCAGTAAATCCTACACTCTCCCCACACCACTCCTCATTTATTCACTCATAGATATAACAATTCCCATCCTTCGTCGGACTCATCGCATCCCTAATCATAATATCCGGCTCGAACTCAAAGTGCATAGTATCATTCAGAGTCGCGTTCCGACTAGGCGGTGCTACAAAAACATCTTGTCAGTTACATTCTTTCTCTCTCCCGTTTCCTTCCAGTCATGTAGTAAGAGTTCAAATTCAACGCGCGAGCAAGAGGAAAGGAAAAGGGGGTCATTCAAATACGTACTGTTTCTAAGCGTCAGGGTGCCATCCAAGGCATACTCCCTTGTGGGGAAGTCCAGCGCCTGCCAGATGGAATATAGGCGGTCCACCTGCGCGTGGTGGAACCAGAAGAGCGGATCGCCGGGCGAGGTGAAGAGGTCGTTGTCGATGCCGGAGATGAAGGAGTGGCCGGCGAGATGCGGGCCGCCGAAGAAAGAGGGCTGGAAGGCGTGGATGCCTGGGAGTTCGTTAGGCTTTCTCGATTCAATGGTGTTTGGGCAAGGCTAGCGCTGGGATCGGACGGGATGGCATGGGAAGGAGGGCAACTTACTTGTCCTGTTAACAAGCATTGATGTCAACGCCGAGTAGGTAGAGCCCTGGAGGAGCAGACTATTGTTGAAGTCACGGATGATGTGGCGAGGATTGTACCCGAGGCCATCGGCGCGGGGATTCGGGTTGACGGGCAGCCCGTTGCGCACAGGCATCTGCACGACGGGCCCGAGATGCAGCTCCCAGTCCACAAATGGGCCCTCGAAGATGTACCCGCCGCCCGTGCCGGGAGGCGTATACAGGCCCGGTGGGTTATCGCCGGGGATCGGCAGAGGCTGGAACGTTCCATTGCGGTCGGGGATGTACCTCCCATTGCCCGAAATCGATGTCGCCGAGCCATCGTACAGCGGATTGGACTTGAGCGGGAGCTCGGCGTACCGGGACCAGTCCCAGTACGGCTGGTATCCGGAGTAGCCGCATTCCTCGCGGAGGGCGGTTTCGAAGAGCCGCACGAAGTGCCGGTGCCAGGAGAAGAAGAGCCCAGTGGCATGGATCAAAGGGGTGTTGATGATGTGTGCCGCTTCGAAGTCGTCGAATCGCGAACGCGCGCCGGGGGCCTTGGCGGGATCGATCTTCGAGGGTAGAGTGTGGAGGCATTTGACGGCTCCGATGTAGTCTAGACGAGTCTGGTTGTTTAGATCACCCCTGTAGCGTGGAGAAGCATATTAGCTGTTTGATCGTATAGTAAGAAATGAAAAAGGGTTAGAGGGAAGGCATACCATTCTTTGCGGACGGCAAGTTTGTCGGCTGTACAGGAACCATTTTGTGGGAGGCGTTCCTTAGTGTTGTCTCTGTATTCTTTGACGAGCTTGTTCATCAGTTCAGGGCTGGCATCCACCGCGGTGAAGCTGAGGGCTAGAATGGCGAGTGTCGCCAGAAAAATGATTGAACGAAACATGCCGCGTCAACGACGTCGACGTCAAATGGTAGGGAATATAGAAACGACAGTGGAGCTTTGAGAAGTGCTTTCTTGGTCCTGTCTGTAACGATTGCCAGACAAGAGACATTATAAGTACCCTCCATGGAAGCCATCAATGTTTTGACGCCTAGTACCGTACATGCCGTTCTCTACACACAGCTATTATTGGGATACGGGAGGCTTGCAGTCAGCCACAATGTTGGATTGCTCAAGATCCTATGCGGCTGAGTATACGGCCGTGAGGCTCTAATGGGGCTACAATGGGGCCATTAGCTACGTCATTTCGTCCCTATGACCCATAAGACTCACACTGATCCTTTCTTGCTCCTGAGGTTGTCAAAGCTTCTTGAAGCCCCGAACAACGACTGACTCAACTGTTCCTCCATCTGGATGAGCACGCCTACTCCAAAGCTACAGTAACTTTGATAAACACCAGATACCAGCGTACCGCGTACCGCGTACCCTCACCCCGTGCTGCGCCTTACGGAGCAACCGCTCGACCTCGGAGCTGGACGACTCGCACCATGTACCGCACCATGGAAACATGCCGCCGCAGGACATCCCCGACGCCATTATCTCAGGTAATAAGCACCTCGTATGTCTACCAAACTCAGCCTCCAACATCGGGACTCCAAGCCTCACAGCAGGCGGCAGCGTTCGCTCCTGACGAAAAGGCAACGACGGAGCTCGCACAATCCATCCCGCGAAGGAATCAGCTCGCTCTTAAACGAGCATCCGAGGCAGATAGAGCAATGTGGTGGCATCGGAACTTCGTCGGGGCCGCGATCGAGGCTCACGCTGACGGGAGACATTGTGCCTCCGCCGCGTACGATGCGCTGTGTGCTAAGGCTGGCACATGGGGCGTGCCGATCTACATGCACCCGACGTGGGACAAACCGCATGGCTGACTCCCGCAAGGCGTTGAAGGGCGGATGTGTCCGAGTCAATCGGTGTAAGCTTCAGCGCGGGGGTTTAGAGCTGAAATGGCGACATCGGCCTCTATTCCCCCCCCCGAAGCTGTTCGCCGATGTTGTGTTCAACTGATTTTCTACGCCTGAGACTGTCATCGGCCACACGGGCGAGAAGCTGTTGTTTATGCCGGAGCGATGCTACGATATAAGCACCCGCTTCACCAGAGCGCATCGTGTACATCGTTACCCATCCTTTCGAGCTAACGAAAAGACCGGTGGTTCGAGCGGGACGTAACCGGTGAGACGTTGAAGATAATTGCGGTGCATGCAGTGCGTTCTGCGTAACGTTGGAAGAAGCTTTCGTGCTCCTCTTAGTAAGCCTTGCATTAGGCTATATGCAGTTTAGCGCTGCTTACCACCACTCACAGTGTTTCTTGCAGTTCCCTCTCAGTAAGCGTCTCTCCACTCGTACTCCCCCGCCAAGCCCGAGCTTGCAAACGTGGACTCCGGGGGTCAAACGGGTGCTCCCAGTGGTTAGCTCATAAGACGGAGATAACACGATCGACACGAGCCGCAGCGAGAACCCCTGGAGCATACCGAGCGGTTGGGACTGGTCTGACAGTCTTATTTGTCAGGACTTGTGAACGCTTACGAGCCGTTGAGGTAGGAACCATGTAGTTGGGTTCCACACGCACACGCTCTACATGTGGCTTACGACCTTATCGCCACCCTGGCCCGGTGTAGAGGGGGCGTGAGAGGCTTACACGTGCTAAACGCTGACCTTTTCGTAGGAGAGAAGACCCCCTACTCTTGGCTACTACCTACACACTGAGCTGGGGTGGCGATTGCATTCTCTTGTCAGCCGAGAAAAGTCGAGCACGATAAGGCACAGCATAGGATACGGAATCGGTACTCCCCCCACACACACGTGCATGTACAATCTGTTGAGAACGTAGCCTTGGCTGTGTAAATCCTATGCAACTCATTCTACATTTGGTGCGGCCCGGGGCGTTGCTCCACATGTCTTATCAAGCCGCGCATGAATCCCCCAGTCCTCCGCGAGGTCAGTTCTTATGAATTTCCTCAGCTCCAGCGAGAAACACACGGTTTCTATCCAGCACCGCTCGGACGCTTTCCTGGTCATCCTCATGGGGCAGGTCTAGTCGAGGCGCCAAGCCCCGATTCAGCATGACAAAGGCCAGATGGCGGTAGCTCTTAGGATACGCAAGCACCTCCTCGGTCATGGTGAGCGGTGAGTCCCCCACATTGACTCCTGGGAAGCAGCTGACAAGGCGGTCGCGCACATAGGTGGATTCCAGGCTGAGCATGTGCCATTGCCCGGCGGCATCGGAGCTCTTCTCGAGCCGAGTCGCGAGACGCATGTGCGAAGCTAATTCGTAGTCGACGCCGCCGAGCGTCAGCGAGCTGGTGACGAGGCAGAAGGCCTCGCTGATGGCGCGGTGGCCGTTGACGTGGATGGAGACGGGGTCGAAGGAGGTGTGGATAATGTTGACTTTGCCCTGATGCACTTTCGCCGATCGGCTTAGGAATCCATCTATATCGCCCTCGTACCTGGTGTGCATCCACGTGGATTAGCTATAGGATAGACAGAAAAGAGTATGGGATAGGACATACCAGGCAACATTAATGTACGTCTTAGACGCATTGGGGTGGTAGGCGGCACGGCACAGGTCCCATTGGGCGGTGTCACGATGGAAGCGCTCGCGCTTGAGGAGGTTGGCGATCTTAGCGATATCCACCGCTGCAGTCGCTGTCGTAAGGGAATCCGATTCAATCATGGCCGTGGTAGTGGTTGACTAATTAAACTGTCAGATATTGCAAGGCGTTAATGAAATAGTGGGTTGACTCCGGTACCCAGGAAAAGAAGACAGCGACCTTCATTCTGCTAAACGGCACCCTTTTCCCTTATGTTCCTTGTGCGGCCTTCTTCTTCAGCTTTAATGAAACTAGTGTAACGCCGCTTCGTACCTGTGCTCGTGTTGAATTAGCCTTAATCCTCGTGGTGGCCGCGACACCGTACTAGTGAAGTTGGCAGCGGCTGTGGCGTGGTGCGCCTTCTACGCCGGGCCGACCCGAGCTAACCATCGTTGAAGTAAGCAAGCACTTCACTTCATGTCAACACTCCGGGTGATCCTTTGAAGCGCCAGGTATACATGTCAGTTTTCGCCCGTATCTGTGCAGTAACAGGCATTCGTGCCATTTTTACAAGCATCTATGCGGTTTCAGTTGATTGTGGAATCCTTAACGTTGAACACTGCAACGAACCCCAGCATAGGACGTCTTTGTCGCACAGAGAACGAAACACTGCTCTCCACTCCACCCTATACACCGTCTCAGCTAAGATATAAGCTTACATTCCCCATCTGGAGAAGGCGAGCTGATAAGAAGTGAATCACTCTGATTGCCTGCTTCCACGCTCGCACGTACCAGTCTACTCGGGACTTCCAGAAGCAGCTGCCCAGCCTATGGAGGCCTACGAGTCCAGTGATAGTTACCAGCATGAACGAGTCTTCAACATGAAGTCTCCAGAATGGGGTCCGAACCGGACCAACTTCTGGTCCCGACATTAGCAAGTGGCCAGGATTCCGGCGTGGTGAGCACGGAGCAAAGCCTTGGCCATCCCTCCGCTGAATGTGTCTGGCGAAAGAATGAAACCATTGAAGCAAGACACGCGTACACCGGCTCCATCTCCAGTGCACAACACTCACCGATGAAGTGCTCGGAGTCATCTTCATCAGGATAGATCGCCGTAAGCCCTCGCCGTGCGAGATAAGCCTTCTCCACGCGAGTCGTATATATGCTGGTACAACGATGACTTCTGCCTCCTCTTTCTTCTCCTTGACTGCCCCAGCAATCAGGAGAAGTCTGCTTATGCTCTCTTCAAGCAACAGACTTGGTTCCGCTATGGCTTCTCGCAATCATGTCGTCCTTTTCCCACACGAGCAGACGGACCTACTGGGGGCAACGCACGACTTAAACGTGCGGTCCAAGACGCGTCCCCAGCTCCGCACCTTCCTCAATGCGGCTTCGGCCGTTGTCCATGAACAGGCCGTTGCCTTGGATGGCTCTGAACGGGCGAGCATTGGCGAGTTCGAGGATCTCGTGGAGCTCGCCGAGCGACATGTCAGGCGGCATCGTTCAAGTGTGGTCGCCGAAATAATCCTCTTTACGACGATTCAGATCGGCCAGTTGGTAGTGTACGTCGTTCACGCCTAGGCTAAAGTTGGTCCACTTGAAGTTTGAACTGACATGATCCTAGGCTTGCAGAGGAAACTCCTTCAATCTTGTCGGCCACGTCGCTTCCTGTTGGATTCGGTGTTGGATTGATAGCGGCGGCCGTTGCCGCTACGGCCAGCAATGCAGATGCAATCGTCACCTTGGGCTTGGAAGCGGTCGCTATTGCCTTCCGTCTGGCTATTGACTTGCAACGGACCGCCAGGGACATTGAAGATTCGGACGGCGAATGGGCGCGCGTCGTCTCCGGCTTCAGCCAGGAGGAGCTCCGAGAGCGAGTAGAAAAGGCCAACGACACGCTACGACCACTCCACCGCGCATATATCGGCCAAGTCTTACCGGCGAGCGTGGTCGTGTTCGGGCCGCCCTCTACCTTGGACGCCCTTGCACGGACACCGGATTTTGCCAAAGCCATTACATCCCCTCCTACACCTATCCGGTGTCCTATGTACTGTTCACATCTTCCGCCGGTCGATGCCGCTCGGATAGTGGGCGTCTCTCCATGCCTCGATACATACACCGCTGAAAGACCGATGTATTCAGCCCACTCTCTCACCGGATGGCCCGCGGCCACAACTCTCGGTGAGCTATTGCGCCTCGCAGTTTCCGAGATCGTCCACAAGCCATTACAGATCGAAGAAACAGCTCGAGCCGTAGCAGTGGCACTCCAAGAGACAGGCAAGTCTGACGTCGTGCTTACGACAGTCGGCTCGACCTGGGATGCCTCCGAAGTGCGATACATATTCCAACAACACGGTCAGGTTCTCCACATTGAGGAATCGGCGCCATGCCCAAAGCCATTTGGCGAGGATGTCGGGAGCATACCACCGGATGCAATCGCTGTGGTTGGAATGTCTGGACGATTTCCTGAAAGCGACACGCTGGACGAGTTCTGGCGCCTATTGGACACTGGGACGACGACCCACCAGGAGATTCCGTCATCACGCTTCTGCGTAGATGACTTCTACGATCCATCTCGCTCGAAGCACAATGCGCTCTTCGCGCGCCATGGGTGTTTCATCAAGAAGCCCGGCGACTTTGATCATCGGCTGTTTAACATCTCGCCTCGCGAGGCACTACAGATGGACCCGGTGCAGCGCATGCTGCTTATGACGACATACGAATCGTTGGAGATGGCTGGTTACGGACCTGCCGCAGCTGCTGGTGGCGAGCAGAATCCGCCACGGATCGCCACATACTTCGGTCAGACGACGGATGACTGGAAGGCAATCAACGAGCAACAAGGCATCGATACACACTTCTTGCCAGGAGTCAACCGCGGCTTCGCGCCCGGGCGCCTATGTCACTACTTCCAATGGGCCGGCGGCTTCTTCAGCATTGATACGGGCTGCTCCTCAAGTGCCACAGGCCTCTGCCTTGCCCGCGATGCGCTTACGACGGGCGAATGCGACGCGGCCGTAGTGGGAGGCGGCACGCTGCTCAATGCCCCTGAGTGGTTTGCCGGTCTGAGCCAAGGGGGCTTCCTCTCGCCTACGGGTGCCTGCAAGACGTATTCGGATCGCGCTGACGGATACTGTCGTGGCGAGGGCGTCGCCGTCGTAGTGTTAAAGCGCCTGGCAGACGCGGTCCGGGCAAAGGACAATATCCTCGCAGTCCTCGCCGGCGCCGCTCGCAACTGCAACGCTGGCGCTGGCTCCATCACGTACCCTGGTGAGCGCGCTCAGGAGGCCCTTTATCGTCGCGTACTGCGGCAGGCAGCGGTGCGCCCACATGATGTGGGCTTTGTCGAAATGCATGGTACGGGAACGCAAGCGGGTGACCGCGTCGAGATGGCAGCGGTGCAGAAGGTCTTCGCGGAGTCGCAGCGGGCGAAGCCGCTCATTGTCGGTGCTGTCAAGGCTTGCATTGGACATAGCGAGGCTGCAGCGGGCGTCGTGTCCATGATCAAGGCCATTCTCATCCTCCAGCGCGATACCATCCCCCCACAACCCGGCCAGCCGTTTACTCTCAACCCGCACCTCACTCCCCTCCTAGACCATGGCATACAACTCGCCAATGGCCAGGCATGGCTACGGGATGGAACGACGCCTCGCTACGTCTTCGTCAACAACTTCGACGCCGCCGGAGGCAACGTGAGTTTGCTACTCCAGGATGCTCCGTCCTTCGCCCTGGCGCCGCCGCCGTCACAGCTAGACGGACGAACGTACCATGTTGTAGTTACGTCCGGCCGCACTACGGCGGCACACGACGCGAACAAACGTCGTCTACAGCAATACGTCAAGGGGCACCCGGACATCCGGCTAGCTGACCTGGCCTACACGACCACTGCCCGGCGCATGCATCAGATGCACCGCGAGGCGTATGTGGCCGCGTCCACCGCAGAGCTTCTGCGTCAGCTGGAACAGCCTACGCCGCCACCGGCTACCAAGGCATCATCGGTGGTGTTCGCCTTCACGGGCCAGGGCGCGCAGCATGTGGGCATGGGCGGCACGCTGTATCGTACGTCGCCCACGTTCCGTCGCCTGCTCGACTCGTACCAGCGCCTCTGTAACGCGCAGGGGCTAGACTGCCAGTTCCTCGACATCATCTGCGGATCGGGAGACGTGACATCAACAGGTGCAGCCACCATCGAGCGCGACTTGCAAGTAGCGACCGTTGCCCTCGAGATCGCCCTCGCACGATATTGGCAGTCACTCGGTTTGCGCCCGACACTGCTCATCGGACATAGTCTGGGCGAATATGCGGCTCTCTGTATCGCTGGTGTGCTGTCAGTGGGCGACGCGCTCGCCTTGGCCTACGAGCGTGCTACACTTATCTTCACCAAGTGCCGGCCATCGGAGGCAGGCATGGTGGCTGTCGCTCTCCCCGCAAATACAGTCAAGTACCGTTTACGGGATTCAGCGGCCACACTGGGATGCGAAATATGCTGCATCAATGGCCCGTCCAGCACTGTCGTCGGTGGTCCCCTCACCGCCATCGAGGCGCTCGAAGTCAATCTGAAATCGGATGGAAAGGCGGCGACTACGCGCTTGCGCGTCCAGCACGCATTCCACACCCGCCAGATGGATCCTGTCCTGGACCAGCTCGAATCGACCGCATCGCGTGTCAACTTCCACCCGCCCACTGTTCCGGTGGCGTCTACTTTGCTCGGTCGGATCGTGCAGCCCGGCGACAACGGTGTCTTCAACGCGCACTACCTGCGTCGCCATACTCGCGAGCCGGTTGCGTTCCTTGATGCGGTACGTGCGTGCCAAACAGAAGGGCTGATTCAGGATCAGTCGCTCGTCGTCGAGGTCGGACCCCATCCCGTATGTATTGGTCTTATGGCTTCTTCGCTCCAGGGAGTGAGCCCGAGCACATGTCCCAGTCTACGTCGCGGGCGTGACGAGTGGGAGTCTATTTCTCAGTGCCTTGCCGCCGCACATCGCGCACAGCTCCCCATAGCGTGGGCGGAATTCCACAAGGACCATCTCGAACACCTCCGCCTACTGAGTGGGCTGCCAACGTACGCATTCGAAAACAAAAGCTTTTGGTTCTCGTACAATAGCACTGCTGCGCCTAATAGCACGCCCGACGGAGTCCCGCGAACTTCGCCCTTGGCCGGCTCAAGACTCTCCTCTACATGCCTCCATTCGATCGAGCAGCTGCGGAAGGATGGGACCCGAGTACTGGCGACGTTTACGGCCGACCTGTCCAAGCATGAGCTTGCGAAGGCCATCGGCGGTCACGTCGTCGATGGCGTGGCTATCTGCCCGGCAAGCATCTTCATCGATATGGCGTACACTGCCGCAGCATACCTCGAAAAAGAGAGCCGCAATGTACCAAACACATCTTTGGCCACATACGAGCTGTCCAGTCTGAGCATGCAAAACCCGTTGGTGCTGCGTGAAGATGATGAAGCACCACGCTTCTGGGTGGAAGCAGAGCTCGACCAATCCACCGACATCGTCTCAGTTCGCTTCTTGTCCCAGCGCGGAGAGGGAATTCCGAAGCAGCATGGGTCCTGTTTCATCCGGCTCAGCCAGCCCGATGCGCCCTGCACTCAAGCATGGTCCCGAATGCAGCCGCTAGTCCAGGCACGAGTGCGCAGCCTCAATACCTCCTTACGTCCCAGAGAGGTCCACGCGATGGACCGACGCCTGTTTTACAAGATATTTTCCGAAATAGTCGACTACTCGGCACCCTACCACGCAGTAGAGGAGGCCACCGTGGCGGCCGACTTTCACGATGCCGCCATAGTCCTCCAAATGACACCCTCAGTGCATCTGGGCACCTTTACTTGCAGCCCTTTCGTGATCGACGCCCTCGTCCATGTTGCTGGTTTCCTGCTCAACGCAGACGTACGGAAGCCCAAGAATGAAGTCCACATCGCCAATCACATCGGGTCGTTGCGCATCCTGGGCGATCTGTCATCCTCTGGGCCGTTCCGCGCCTACACTACCATTCGAGAGCAGGATAGCAAAACTGGGACCAGCCTATGCGATGTGTACCTCACTGATAGCCAGGACAAGCTTGTCGCAATCTGCACAGACATATGCTTCAAGAGGCTCGAGCGAGACTTCTTCGCAATGCTGACAGGCTCCGCTCGCGCGCTTCCACCAAGGCCGCGCGTGAAGAGCGGCAGCTCTTCAGCAACACCCACATCTGTATCTACGCCAGCATCGGAAAGCAGTTTGTCGGATATGGTAGACCTCTCAGCGGAACTGTTTGACGCGGTCGCGGCGCGGAGTGGCATCAGCGTGGCCGAATTGAAAAAGTCAACCAGCACGACGTTTGCGGACATGGGTGTTGACTCCCAGATGAGCATCGCTATCCTAGCCGACTTCCAGAAGGCCACGGCCGTCGAGCTGCCGGCGGCATTCTTCGCCAACTTCCCAACTCCAGCTGCAGTGGGGAAAGAACTGGGCAGTCCTCAGCTGGAAGATATTACGGAGCCCGCGCGGACAACCCGAGCGGCATCCCCTGCCTCGCCGAAGCGTAGGAGCAGGAAGCAGAGTCCAGCACTTGCTGGGCCGAGTAAGAAGCTTTTCCAACTCCTCGCTAATGCGCTGGGCCTCGAAACCAGCGATCTCACGCCGTCGACCACGTTTGAGTCCATCGGCCTGGACTCGATGCTAAGCATCAAGATCATATCTGAGTTCCAACAAGAGACCCAGATCGAATTGCCAGCGGCCTTCTTCGCCGACCACCAGACAGTAGCGGCCGTACGAGAGGAGTTGGATGGGGCATTGGAGACGACGGAACCGGAAGGAATACCGCGGAGCCAGTCTCCTGTGATCAAGTCGCATCCTCCTGTCACTCCTGCGGCGAAGACGACGAGCGAGTCGACCCGGCAGCACAAGATCGATAGCGCTGTCTCCCGGGCCGTTTTGATCCAGGGACAGTCGAGGTCTCGCGCAGCTCCGTTGTTCATGACTACCGACGGGTCGGGGACAGTAGAGTCGTACATTCATCTGAGCGCGCTTCCGCAGGGCCGTCGCATTTACGGACTCGAGTCGCCATTCCTGGAGTGCCCGGAGGTGTTTGACCTGTCCATCGAGGAGATGGCTTCTATATTTGTCCGATCCATCCGCAAGATCCAACCGCATGGGCCGTACCTCATTGGCGGCTGGTCAGCAGGCTCTATCTACGCCTACGAGGTCGCGCATCGCCTAACTAGGGAAGGCGAGACCATTTTGGCGCTTATCATTCTCGATATGCGCGCCCCTTCCCTCATTCCTACTACTATCGTCACGACTGATTTTGTCGACAAGCTTGGCACATTCGAAGGCATCAATCGCGCCCGCGACCTCCCCGAGGATCTCTCCGTCAAAGAGAAGGCGCATCTCATGGCGACGTGCCGCGCTTTGTCCCGGTATGATGCGCCCGCCTTCCCCGCCGACCGCCAGCCGCGGCAGGCGGTCGTCGTCTGGGCGCGCCTCGGTCTCGACAATCGGGAGGATGCCCCTGTCGCTGCCATGGTCCGCCCAGGCCTCGATATCGACAAGCCACTGAGCGAAATGACACTGCCGGATTTCGAACGCTATTTTAATTCGTGGTTCTACGGTCGGCGCGAGCAGTTTGGGACCAACGGGTGGGAGACCCTTCTTGGGGATCACATATCGGTGCATACTGTGGATGGAGGTTTGTTTACTGCACCCTTACAAAATGCTCAATCGGCTGATTCTTGTCCTACAGATCATTTCAGCATGATGTGCCCGCCATATTCCGGCGCGGTTGGGACCATCGTCGTCGACGCGGTAGCACAAGCGGTAGCTGTGGAGTGAGTTGACGAACAACCAAAGTGAGCGCATTGAATAATGACTGAATTGAAATGGATGATATCGTCGTTGGAGCGTACTGGAGTCGGCGTGTTGCATTTGTTGCGTAAATTAATGTTAAAAAGTGTCCTTGTCTAGTCGCGTAGAACAATAGATAGAATCATCAAGAAGATAGAATAGAACAGACTTGCCTTTGCGAATTTCCGCTGGTAATGTTAGAATGCGAGATGCAGATTAGATTGTTGATAGACTTATCTTAGCCCTTGTGCCGGTGCTGCTCTAGCGACATCAGCACCACATATCACCGGAGCAGTTGCGGTCCTTTCCAACACGCACATCTGGCGGCACCAAGAAGATGTTTTGAATTCAGAATTGTGATTTTCGTATCAAGCCGAACCCGACACCTCCCATTTCGCATACCGAAGTAGTATAGTCGAGGAAGAAACACGAGCCCAGCAAATGCATATCCGCCGCCTTTCCCATCCCTTTCTGTCGATGTGCACTCAAGCTCGTCATGTAATCATCGCGCCTCCTCCCCTCTCCGTGTTGGCCGTCGAAGTTGTGGGGCGTTTATCGATGCTAAAAAGAGTTAGCCAATGTATCCTCAATATCACATGATTCTCACTGCTGGTAGTGATGCGAGAGGTGGGCGACTGAAGAGCAGGAGTATGATGTAACCGTACCTTGACGAAGCCAATATCAGTGCTCTTCTCCCTGAAGCACTGGCGGCAGATGTTAAGGCCGTATTTGCGGATCAGACCAGCGCGGTGGGTGCAGACGCGGCTACAAGACTTCCGTTAGCCATCATTGTCCTCATTCCTCTGTTTCTGGCCACTGCCGCCGCTCCAACACGGTGCTCAACCCCAATTCCTTATAAAACCGTCGGAGGACAAGGCATTATGGGATATGCGTACCAGGAGCGGGCTCCCTTGCCATACGAGCGCGGACGCGAGTACCAGACGGACTCGTGAGACATTTTGTGCGGTTGACGAAATTGGAGATTGCGGTGTCGCTCCTAGACTTTCGCATCAGCTTCCTCCTCCCGATAAAATGCTGACGATAGTGTTAGATGGCAATACTCACGGAATTGTGTACTCAGAGGCAGGTATCGTCGGTCGGGGTTCGCGTCGTCGTCACGATGGTGTCGCTGGAGTTTCTTGATGTGGAGGCTCGGAAGGCGGGACAACTTTGATGCGGCAGTTAAGCGAGTGGCTCGTGCTGGCCGCCAAGCCCGCAGCGATCAACGGTTATCGGGATGAATTGGAAACTTGCCGAATGTGGCATGTTGACGGCTGCCTGTGCGAGTCTTCAAAGCATGTGATGTGGGTGGTATTGCGATAAAGGTTTATTCATTACATTTGTGATCGAGCAACGTTTCATACGCGTCATAAAGATCGTAAGAAGCCTATCTCAAAGGACCGGTATCATCCCAGCACAAAGCTCATAGACTCCCGAGAACGCAGCAGGCAAAGACATCAACACGCAGAACGGCTCTCACCTCACGCCTCCGACTGAGAGTGTAGTCCCAGCACGCCTCTCTTCTTTCTCCTCGTCGGCGCAGTAACAAGTGCGCTCTTCCCTTTCAGGTCCGAGACACACTGAACATTCGTCGGCTGCCTCGTGCTCCTAGCGTTGTAAGACCATTTGCCCGGGCCATTATTGGCCATGTTTAGCGACGTAGCGCCGCCGTTGAGGACCAACGTCATCTTCTTGTTGTCACCGTTGACCACATTGGAGTGGCAAGTCACACTAATAGTTCCAGACTGTCGAGACTGCCAAGAATATGTGTCGAGCGTGACGACATCGTTGGCCGTCTTGCTGACCTTGACAGTAACCTTCGCTTTGCTAGACTTGCTGGTATCGGACTTCAGGCTGACGGTGACTTCGAAGTCAAAAGAAGTATCTGCATTGACTGTGGGCGCGGTAAAAGTCGCCGTCGGCTGCGCAGCGTTCTGGATGCTAATTGATGGCGAGGCAGGAGATGTCTTCGTCCAGGCGAAGGTAAGGTCACTGTTCGAAATTCCATCCGCCGTATTCGAGGCTACGAGGAAAACCTGCCCGCCCACGCGCTGAACGGCGGTGATTGCCGCAACAGAGGCAACCGGTTCCCTAGCTGCTGGGGCGTTGGGGTCGTCAGGATTGGAAGGAATATCGCTAGGGCTGCAAGTCTTCGCTGGTGCAGGCGGCTTCGGCCCGGGGAACGGATCCAATGGACCGTATTGCTTATCATCGAGGAAATCCCCTTCAACAAGCCCGCGAATGTCCGAGAAGCGGAATGGTGGAGGCTCGGTACCAGGCTGGTCCACCTCCGGCTGGATCCATTCACCCACCGGCATCACATACTGACCAGCCTTGATGCCATCTTTCGTCTCAATAACCGGGTTATTGGCTTTGATTAGGTATTCGCGTGTATATGGGGTTCGACCCGCAACATCTAGACGAGCCTCCCACTTGCAACGATCATCACCAGCTTTGGGGGTGGCGGTTCCGATTTGACGGAATTTCTCCTCTCCCGTGCAGGGGTCGACCTCGATCGCACTGATGGAGACGCTGGCGCCGCTGCAACTGGAGAGGAAGCCGATGAACTGGCGGTGTGTTAGGCTCGAGGTAGTCACGAGAAGGTTACAATATCACTTACACGAAAATCCGCCACTTCGACATTGCCTGCGTTGTCAGTGACGCCGACAAGCGCATCCTCAACTCGGATGTAGTTGGGCACAGTGTCGGACGCGGTAGTCGTGACTTGGACGTTGATGGCTGTGATTTCATAGACTAATATTTCCCCTCCATTCTTAGTCCCGGCATACTCGATGAAGTCTCCCTCGCGGAAAGGGACCATCTTCAGCGGATCAGGAGCACTAAAGTCAATCGCCCCGTTTGGACGGTTCGATTGCGGACAGTTCTCATCGTTATCGGATCGAGGCAGACACATCGGGAAACCGGAAAAGGCGGTAACGCTAGGATTTTCACCATCGACTGGGAAGAACGACGAGTCAGTCTTCTTCGAGAATACTCCATTGGGGTCATTGATGCGGATTGTGGGACCTCCACGAATTTTCATGGTGCCAGCCGCAATATTGATGGTATCAATGTATCCTTGTCCACCCCTGAGACTGAGTCCAGCGCTGACGGAGACTTGCGCTGCAATGGCCTCGCCGTTGACCACGTTGCCGGATACCGAGACCTCGTAGCCATCGGCATGGGCACCGCATAGCTCGGGGAAGGGTTTCCACACGGTAGGAAATTGGACGATAAGGTTCTTTGGGACTTTGATGTTCCAACCATCCACCGTGATGGATCCCCCAGAATTGTACTCTCCGGCATTGGGGGCGTTGCAGCTGAAGTAGGTCAGTAACTACACGTGGCCAACTTGGAGCAAAAGGAGCACTCACTTATCAAGAGTTCCAGTAACTGATAATGGAATGATACCTGGGATAGGCGTCCCCGCAAAGCCCATCGAGGCTAGGGATAGGAGTGACGCAATGCGTGAGAAACGAGCCATCTTGTAGAACCCGTCTGCGTTGAGATAACGGAAACTCTAACGAGAGGAAAAGAAGTGGGAAATTAGAGATTATATACCCATTGCTCAGCTCGCCGTCCAGCGACTCTGCGTTCAATGCGTTTCTACCTCTTAGCCAAGTCGTATCATGCCCTCTAACAGTCAGAGACTTGGCCATTTCCTAAGAACCTAGAAGTATCTTTTCGCTGTGACAAGCTTCTGAAAGCCAGGAAATGGCTCTGGTCTAGAAGCTTCGGCAGAAAATCGATACAGAGGTTAGTGAGATCCGAGGCTAGAGAACCCAAGTCGGTGCAGCCATCAATACTTCCAAGAGCTTTGGCGAGGCTTGACGAGAAAGGCAACAACGAAACAAGGAGTGGGGCTGCCGCTTTGCTCCTTAGCATTCACAGCTGATCCGAATTCTTGGCGTTCAAGGAGCCGCCACACTAAGCTTCTCGCAAATGGGCTTGACACATTCGGGGCTGTCGAAGCGATGATCTTGACCTCTGGGCATTCGCGGGGGATAGATCCTGCGGCTTTCGCGCTAAGAGGAACTTGGTCGGTGAAAGCGGCTGAGATGCCAAGGAGAATTTCGAATTCTAGTCCGCTCCTTGTTACATTGGTAGAGATTCAGGGTCCAAAAGGAAGCCGGTGAGTCGATCTCCCGCTGCGAGATGGGAGTTATGTCGGCGAATCCCCCGACCCGCCGAACAAAGCGAACGAAGGACAGAACGGGAGGATCCGTATCATGAAAGCAGGAACCGGGTCCAGGCACAACCGAAACTAAAGTGAACTGCGTGGACGAAGCAATGAGGGGCGCCTATCAATTAACCGTAGGGCATGAGCGGACCTTGCAGGCAGCTGTGTGATACACGGTAACGTAGAATGCAGGGAAAGCTATTTTTGCTCCACAGAATTCCTAGGTGCCCGAAACGTGCAGTCGGAAAGCTGCGGGGCTGAGCTAAGTATACCGAAAGAGCAGAAAACGTATAGATCGAGAGCGAAGTACGTCGTGGGCGAAGGAGATTGGTAGATGAAAGCGAATAACCTCTTGTGGCAGTTCTAGAGCATGTCCAGCTGAAGGGCTTGCTGAAAAGTTACTTGGCATTGGAGCCATCGAATCATGTCCACAATTGACGAGGGTGCAGAGTCGCATTCGCGAGCGAGGTGTAAAAGCAGAAGGGAAAAGGTGGTGAGTTCGGAGCGGTATGCTCCGCGGCTATTGTGTTCGCCGATGGTGTACAAGACAGATGAGGATGAGGTCTAGAACCCTAGTCGGAGGCTAGGGCGATGTGGCGCAAACACGTGCCAGAAGATCGCTTGGCGTTCCGGATTTAGATGAGCGAAAACTCTCCTCAAGCCACTCTCCGCCGCTACACTCCAGAGGAGGAACACGAACAACGTTCATGGATTGATGGGGCGTTTGCAGTTCTATCTCAGAGGTGGCACGATGGCTGCGGACCGCAGCCCAATGGCTGTTTGGATGCCTTCGCTGCCTTGTTCTATTCCGAACGCGCAGTCCCACCTGCATGCTCCCAGACACACAAGGAGGCACTCCATGTGGATAGAAGGAGATCCCTCTCATGCTGCAAAAGCATAACTCCCGAGCAGCCTATACGCGTCCCAAGGCCCTATCCTCCTCTTCTCATCCCGTCGCCGGAGGGTCTCTACCACAATAGCCGCTTCCTTCACGCCAAAATGCTCAGCAATCCGGCTCAATTGCGCGATGACCCAATCGCGCGACCTTTCTGGACAATTGCGGGACCATGCAGCGATGTAAAGACTGAATATTAGAATATAAGCATCCAGGAAGTGTGGTGTCGTATGCGTATGGACTGATCCCTGACGGTTGACGCCTGACGGTGGTAACTTATGTCGCGCCGCGCCTTCGCAATCGGTCATCTGGGGAACGGAAGCGCAGATCTCCTGGACCATACTTGCGATTGCGGAGGTTGCGTACCTAGGGTCGGCGCTATACTCTCCGGACGGGGGTGTCAAGGAAGAATCTATGATCTCTTCGCAGAGCAAGATCCTCATGAGCCGAAGTACGTTCCACATCTGCGTGACCTGCCGAGTGGAATAAACATCGTAGAAGCCGTCTAGCGCCATATCCCTTTTATCATCCGCAGATAGAAATATTCTCTCATACGACCAAGTCGGGGACGCCTCTAGAGCCACTTGCTCAAGCTGTTTATCCAACTCCATGCATTTCCTAACTCTTTCGTCAGGTGTTAAGGCACCGTCGGGCCTCTCGGAAACCAAGTCCGTCATCTCGATGGAAATCCCACCGAGTCTCCATTTCGGATCCGATACGTCAATGAACTGCGCAATATGTTTCCTGATATCAAAAATTTCGCTCGGAATAGGATCACCTTTACTAAGGCAACAGATCACCGCGTTAAGAGATAGTCTTGCCAGAGCTCGCAGACTCGCATTATCAGTAAAGTGCCCCAGACCTCTCAACTTGACGAGTGCCATTGCGCCATCCACATGAGCCCGATAGGTACCGTCAGAAGCAGTAGCTGGGTTCGTGATCTTCTCAAAGAGGTCGAGAAGAAGAGATGCTTCGAATATCGTCGGCTTGCGGGCGGTCCGGACGCTCTGCAGCGCGGTGTTCAGTTCGTGGATTGCGGCAACGTATTTTTGGCGGCCGAGGTTCCTAGCAGAGGGCGAAGATACTTGGTGCGAAAGAAAGGCTAGGCTGGCTGCATCGATGCTCAAGCTCAGATGTTCGGGCGCCAACCTCGGATCAAAGTACGGATATAAGAAATCCCAGCCCTTGCTAAAGTCGGCGATGTAATAAGCGAAGAACAGCTCTCTGGCTTGGGCTTGTAGATCCAGGGGTAGATGAGACAGCTTGAATGGCGCTTGAGAGCTTTTTGAAGGTGTGGAGGCAGGTCTCTTGGATAGCGCTTTCGAGCGGACGGCTTGCGTCTGGTCCGATATACGCAGGGTTTCTGTGTCTCTGTAGCCAGTGCATTTGAGCCCAACACGAAGGCATGATGTGCATGTCGGCTTTCGCAGGTCACACTAACAGCGTGAGCATAGGCTATAAAGAAAGTTGCCCAAGGGGAGATACCCGAAGCTTCCTATCCCGACACCTTTGGCACGCCTTAGACGGCTTGCCGCGGAATACCATCTCTCAAGGCTGGCTCCTTGCAGCAGATATGGTCACTGGGCTCCTCGTCCACGAAAATAACGGATCATCCCCGGCGGCATCCGGAGTGTTGTTGAGTGATGGGCAGAAGAGACGAGGTGGAGAGGTGCATACCAGTGGCTCAAACTAAGCCCAATCCGGATACCTTTTCGACGCTAACCTATCGCCCATCCCTGGGGCCATGTCATCATTGGCTTTTCTTCATCCGGCCGGAATTTAATAGTTCCTTCCGTCACAGAAAGCTTCTCGATGCCTAATCTAAGAGAACGACTTACCTAGGTAGATAGGCGAACCACGACCGAATTAGGTATCCAAAACGTACATACACCGATCTCATTGTGGTTGACCGGAGAGACTAAGTGTTGCCCTACCTTGCCGTTTTGGGTATCTATATCGTGCAGACATAGTTCAGCTTCATTGCCACTGTGGCACATCGCTCTGCGGTCGGCGGAGGTATAAGTATGAGTCCAAATTCCTCACATCTATACAAATATTTCTCGTTCATCCACTCTCCTAGCCTCAAATAACTATCCACCACAATGTCCTTCCCATACAAGCACGTCCTCCTTATTGGAGCCACCTCTGGCATTGGCGCCGCCATGGCGGACCACCTCATCAGCCAGGGTATTAACGTAACCGCCGTCGGCCGGCGCAAAGACCGACTAGACTCCTTCGTATCTACGCACGGCTCAGACAAAGCCTCCAGCCTAGTCTTCGACATCGCAGACTTAGATTCCATCCCCGCTTTCGCCGAAAAGTAGAGATACACCCTTCATCCCTCTACGAAGCCAAAGGCAAGCTAACCGGCCACAGTGCCTTCAACCAGCACCCTTCAATCGACGCCGTCTTCCTCAACGCCGGCATCCAACACCGCTGCGACTTCTCCCACCCCTCCACCGTCAACCTCCCGCGCTTCAACCGCGAAATAACCACAAACTTCACCTCCTTCGTCGCCCTAACCCACGCCTTCCTTCCCTATCTGCTCGGGAAAGAAGGAAACTCAGGACTCATCTACACCGGGACGCAGATCAGCCTCGTCCCAGCGTACACCATGCCCGCATACAGCGCCTCCAAAGCCGCCCTTGATGCCTTCATCATGTGTCTGCGCGAGCAGCTGCGTGATACGAATGTGAGGGTTATGCATTTGAGTCCACCGCTTGTGCAGACAGAGCTGCATGATGCAGAAGTAGGAGCTGAGGTGGGGAGGAAGATGGGTATGCCGGTGGAGCGGTTTACGGATGAGGCGTGGAAGGAGTTGGAGAGCGGAAAGGAGAACGTCATTATCGGAAGTGTCGGTGGATCAAGCAAGGAGCAATTTAGTGAGATTGTGGAGAGGAGGGAGGAGGCATTTGGCAGGTTGGCAAAGCTACTGAGGAGCCATTAGATAGCTATCCTTCCCTCTTCGCAGCCATCAGCTGCCTATACGTCTCAATTATGCCCTGCCTCTCGACTCCCAATTCTTCCCTCTTTCGCAAACTGCCTACAGCATTTGGCACGTTCCCCACATTGACTCTCGCCCCCTCTTTTACCTTAAATATCTCCCTCGGTACTCTTTCAAAGGTCGGCGGCGCTTGCACGACATCATGTAATCCCTTCCTCTCTTGCCTCCTCTTCTTCAGGTCTTCCCACTCGTCGATCCGTCCATCGTCAACCTCCCCAACCACGAGCTTCCGCTTCCCTTTCTTCTTTTTGCCCTTGTTGCCGGTGATGGTAGAGACATCGGCAGTCCTGTCCTCCCACAAGTCGTTGATCTCGTCGTCTTCTTCCTCCGCCAACTCGCGCTCTTCCTGCTCTTTCTCGCGCAACCGTGCTTCTTCCTTGCGCCAGCCCTCCTGCAGCTTCTTCAGCCTGCGCTCGTGTTTTGTGACTCTGTGGTCGCTGAGGCCCGCGAATTTCTTGGTGTTGCGCGATATGCTGGTAAGCGGTAGGGCCGCATTGACACGCTGCCGGAATTCGGAGAGCTTTTCGCCGGGCATGATCTTCAGCTCTGCGTGCGGTTGAATCTCACTATTCGAGGTCGCTTCCTGCTCGGCTTCTTCTGCGGCTTTCCGCTGCTGTTGTTTCTGTTTCTTGGGCTTGGGAGCGCCATCATCGAGGGCCGAACGTCGTTTGCCTGTAGTCTTGAATGCCATGAGCCGTGCGAAGGCTTTAGGTGTATCGTCCGCGCCATAGCCGTCTACATTCTTCACTTTGCGCTTCTTGTTCCGTGGTGCTGGGTTCGGCGCGCGAGCTTTACCGGCCGGGAGAGGTGCGGCGCGCGATGAGGGCGGAAGGTCATAGCTGATTACTTAGCATGCCAAATAGGGCGCTGTCAAACATGACTTACTGCGACTCGTCGCTGTCGGCTTTCCGCTTGTGTTTGTGCGGCATTGCGGCTGTTCTAGAGTGTTTGAAGCGCTGAATGGAATTTTGACGTGGGGGTATGCTTATATAAGCAGCACTTGGCGGAACCAGGTCACATGTGAGACAATTCACCCCGCTTTCCGTGATTGAAATAGTCAGCACTCCGGGCTCCACGTCGCGAAGACACACTGCCAATCTCTACCCCATATTCTCTGCTGCACCTTCCTTGTACCCTCTTTCTAAGCCTCAAGCGACGGTATCTCTCCGCCCCCTGCTGCCCATCATCCTCTCCAGCCCAGCTCAGCTCATTTCCTTCCCGATGTCCAACAATACACCATCTTGAGCACACTGAAGCTCCTGTATAATCTTCGAAATTCGTAACGTGGGTTGCTCAGCGGCAGCCTCGAATCGTAGCAGCTCCACCAACACAACCTTGTTTGGTCGGCCGGACACTTGGTACGCTTCCAGGGGCCATCTCCATGCGCACGACATTCTCATGCCGCCAATGCCGCCCTACTTTCCTCCGGAGTCATAATGGAAGGTACCAAGCAAAACCGATATGAGTATCGACCCCTAAATCTCGAAGAGAGAGAGATTCGCCTCGTCGAAATCTTACCAATTGTCGACAACGTACACATTCGATTGCACACATACTCCCTCGATAAGCCTCCAGCATATGAAGCCCTTTCATACGCATGGGGGCCTCTAACCACCCCCCCAAAGGACATATTATGCGAAGGTGCACATATCGGGATCGGCTCGAATCTCAACGATTTCTTGGTAACGATGCGTGGACTGTTACTTGCGCACGGGCGACGGCGCTGTCCCTTGATTTGGATAGACGCCATATCTATCAATCAGAAAGATGCTGTGGAAACGAGGGCTACAATCCAATGGATGCCGAAAATCTATGTAAAGGCTACACGTACTCTCTGCTGGTTGGGGAGGTCCCCTCTGCCTGGGTTTCCGGTATTAAGAGACACTATGTGCAACCTTGTGGATTCTATGCAGGACTTCATATCGTTTTCAGATGTGGACCATACTCGATCGCGTATCAAAGTTGGACCCGAAGGTCTTCAGAGATTCCGGGCTTCAACGCAAGCCGCCCCCGAGGTTGACTGGGAATGCCTAGACCAAATCCTAAGCGACACTTACTTCACGAGGTGAGACTTTTCGCTTTCCAGCTCTTATGTAGCTTTGTTGATACTAGTTAGCTGACTCAATTATATATAGAGCATGGATTTTGACGGATTTCATTACCTCACCGAACCTTGTACTCCTTCGTGGCGAGAGCGAGATTCCTTGGACGTTATTTGCGGACTTTTTACTATTATGCGTACTCTTCAACACTGGCTCTGTACCTGGACCCAAAGGAGCGATTAACGTGATCATATGCGAGGCTCTGAGACTTCGTTTCCACAGTATGCATGCGGAAGTACCAACGAGCGCCGAAATTCTCTTGGCCTTCCGATACTGTAGCGCAGCTACTACTTATCTAAGTGACTATGTTAATGCCCCGTATACGATCATCCATTTGCTCCACCCGGAAGTGTCCGTCAGACTGGGAATAGACTATCACACGGACCCGGTGGTCTTTGCCAACACTTCGAAATTCCTAAACGACGATTCCAAGAGTCTCATCAGCCTCAGCCTCCTAGGCGGAATGCCTCAGCCTCAATTCGACAGAACTACAGAATCCTGGGCAATCAACTGGGATCGCCCTTACACGCGGTTCCTACTGAATCATCCGAAGAGCACGTTCTCGGCAACGAAGGAACATGAGGTCCACGCTTCCTACTTTCTGTCTGAAGCAGAGCCAAACACCCTGAAGTGTACCGGCCTCGTAGCCGATACACTTCTAGGGGTATCTAGCTATCTCCCGGCCCGCCGCCCGTGCGACCATTACAACGTAAATGGCAGTAATTCCTACGTATTTGACGAGTGGTACGCGTTCGTTACTGGAAACATTCGCTCTCTCAAGAAGGAGGCCGACTTATTGCTAGAATTCGCGGACACCATTCAAGCAAAGGGTTCTAACCATGTCTGGGAGCGTCAAGATTGCAGTCCCGCCGAGCGCGTTCAGCAAGTAAAAGAGTTCCTCAACTATCTGGAGGACGAAGACGTGCCTCTGACGGACACTATCAGAATATTCTACGCTGCGTGTTACCAGTCGCATGACAGGAGACTTGCTGTTACTAAAAGCAAGCGCCTTTGCCTTGTGCCGAAGGATGCAAAGAGCGGCGATCTCGTTTGTGTCTTGCACGGGAACAGGGTACCGGTTATTTTCAGGCCAATCCGTGAGACCCCCATGGGCTACAAGAATATTGGGGAAGCTTATGTGCATGGGATGATGCAGTATGAGACAGCAGGGCTTGAAGACATTCCAGAAGGAGAATTCATGGTGTATTAGAGCACGCCGCACGACTGAAATGATATAATTTAGTCACCATCGACTATGCTTCGCTTCCAAGCGAGCACCAACAAGCCCATTACTATTCCTCTGCTCAACCCTTTTTCCGTCCCAATTTCGATGCCAAGCGTTTGAAAAGAGACAACGATCTTCCCTTCGGTGGACCGGTGTCTGAAGGGCTAGTATCCTCGGGTTTGGGAACGAAACTCGGGATCGCGAGGGTAGTTTGCGCGTCCCGTGATCTCCCAGCTGTTGTTAGTTGACTATCCGCATCAAGGCCTGACGTTTGGCCCGTAGTTTCTTTCTTTCTCCTTTCGTAACTATCCACCATCCCACGCATTTGAGGCTCAAGGTTCTCCAGTTCAGCGCTGCGCTTGGGTGATTTGGAAGTATGGTAAAGGAAGATGCTCTGAAGCCTCGAGATTGGGCCAAAATATTCCGGCTCACACGGTGATGTCTTGACTTGGCAGAAGAGTGCCTTGCAGATGGCTTCGTGAGGGTCGAAATCGCGTGGAATCCAGCGTCGGATGAGGATTTCTGTTCCAGGGAGCTCAAGATAATCGCGCACAGTACGATGGAGGAAGTCGACTTTCTCATTAAAGAGTATGGCGGACGGCAATGGATCCTCAAGAATGTCGGGCGATTGATAGTGTGGCTCCAGAAGTCCCTTACAGGAAGCAATAAGCCTCCTCTTTATATCCTTCACGCGCTTATTCGTCTGCTGCATAGTCATTGGTCTGCGCTCCGCTGGGATGGCTTCGCCCAGATACCAATAAGCTAGCAAAGGTAAGTTCTCTTTCGCCTCTAGAGTGACGAAGAACATTCGCGCGGCCTCTCGACGGTAGAAGTCATCCACATCATGGAAAAGAATCCGCTCGAAGTACCCATTCAGATCTCTCGGAAGCGTGCGAAGCCTTTCCTTTAGCAGCTGAATGCTGTCTCCATTCCGAAGTCCCTCTTGAAATGAACGAACAACAAGGACGACCCATAGGAAAACGCCTTTCGCTGCGTCGACGATCTCTTCAACTAAGGCTCTTCCTTGCGTATCCTTATCCTCAAGTTCTTGGTAGTATTCGTCATTGGAAAAGACATCGTAAATGTATCCACTGATATCTTGTCCATTGAAGTCTTGCATGTATAGCTTCGCGGTACTCCGTTTTCCGTATGCCTCCTCAAACTCGTTCCATGGCCGGCTGGAGACACATATCTTCACGGACGGTAGATTTCGTAGCTCGCCGATCAATTTGATGACGTCCCCTGAGTTTCCTTCGTATTCGTCTAGCCCGTCGAGGAAGAAGCAGAACCGCGTCTTGGAATGGGTGAGGAGTTGACAGGTGCGACTCAGGGTGCCGAGGAGGCCTGAAAGATCAAGAAGGAGCGCAGCCTTTGCCCTCAGCACAGGCTCACGACTTTCCCAGTCCTTGGGCGAGTTGCAGAGACGCCAGAGCTCTGGGAATAGTGTTTGAATCAGATCTGGGCGTTTCCTCAGTATCTGGTAAACAATGGACCGGAGAAGGCCCTCTTGCGATTTCTGCAGGACATTCTTTCCCGCATTCCCTAACATGACGTTACAATTAGCATGTCTCAGAATGATATTCCTACGGTTAGTTGGCTTACAGAAGAAGTATTCCGCGGAGATGACCTGATCTCCGTTCGCCCAGGTCTTCAGGTAAGCTTGGGTCCGCGGTTCGGTGTAGAGGAACTTCATCAAAGTAGATTTTCCGGAGCCAGGTCTTCCGGAAACCCAGTAAAGGTCATCGTCGGACTCCAGCCACTGAACAAACGTTGCAGAAGAGAGCTGTCGCTGCCCACCCTCTGGATCACCGAAGAGCCATTTCAGGGTGCTGCGATGGGCTGCGGAGATGTTGGCGTAGCGGTCTTCTAGGCGATCAAACCGGATGGTTTCGAGGATGACTTGCTCTGCGCAATACTGTAGTCCCGTAGAGGAGGCTTCGTACATGATTTGAGCGAGTCTTCCCCCATCAGAATCGTTCTTCCCTCTCTTGTTAATTCCGTCAAACAGCCTGTCGAACCTGCGAGTGTGGCAGCACACATTAGTATATGCCGTTGTTTCAAAGAACGAGCATCGCTAAAGGCCTTCGGGAGAGATGCTCTAGCAGGCAAAAAAAAAAGAGATATGCTAGCGGGTATAATATGAGAGCGTACGTACTTTGTTTTCAGATCCACTATGTCGGACGCTCGAGACATCTCAAGACGGAGATTCTCCACATGCAGCTCATCTAAGCGCACAAGCACTTTGCGCTGTTGAGATTCCGTGAACCGCGCATTGACAGCTTCCGCAATACGCTCCAGTCTTTGGCGAAGCGCATCGATCTCCGAGCTCTTCCACTCCGTCTTTAGCACTTGTAGAAAACTATCCCATCTATTGCCGCCTTTTCGGAGCTTGAGTTTCTCCAGAACCGCGAGAAGTTCCGTCGCGATGCTTTTGCATTGAGTCCCAAGATGCAGGAGAGACTGGTCATTGCCATCTTCGCCTGTTGCGGAGGAGGCAGGGACGGGGACGGTAATGCGATCTGCTCGCTCTTGTAGATCCCGCGCGATCAATTCGAGTTCGAGGTGTTCCTTTTTCCTTCCCTTGTCGACAATATCTCGGGTCGTCGAGATTAGCTGCCTAGTGGTGTGGATGAATTGCAAGATGTTTCCCGCAAGGCTGAGGGCGATGAGCGGCTCCATTTCAGCATCATCGCCTTAACCTCGTCTCAGAGAAACAACGGGAATGTGCAATGAATGGACGTCAAAGGACGAGGTAGTAGTATCGTGGAGAGGGAAAACAGACGGAAGTCTTGAAGTTAGGCTGGCAGCCAACACATCGATCGGCACAGCCACTTCAGCTGAAGCCTGAGCCTGCAGATGGATAGAGGGAATTCTCCGGATCGAAGGGCCTCGTACTACACTTAACCTTGGAAAACCGACCGTACAGATAACTATACGTGCCATTGTATGCATGCACGAAGGCCTCTAGGATATCTTTCGGTATATCTGGACAATTCCACACCAGGCGCGAAGTCGGAACAACCCACCGAAAAAAAAGACTATTTTCTGCTTACCTTAGCAGAACAACAACGCTCTCCCGCTCAACAGAACGCTGTAATTTCTTTATAAAATTAAAAAGTCTTTCTCTTTGCGCACTACTCTATACAGCTAGGTACTTTTTACCTTATAAAGTTTGGGTGTTAAGGTGAGAGGGCGTTGTTGTTGCTCTGCTTACTCACCTTCGGTGGGGGTGGAACGGAGGCATAGATTATGTAAGTATTACAAGCGGGGCTTGGCAGAGTGGGTCACGTGCTAGAAGCATTCACCCCACTTTCCGCATTAAAACAGCGCTGGAACAGTAGTACGTTACTTTTCGCGCCAGAAGAACGAGGTCCTAGCACGGCCGATGAAACTATGCTTCATGTAGGCCTATTAATACTCAGAACGCCGGGTTCGTCCATGCATTTAGGCTCTGGCGGAGTGCGGACCGCTGGTAGATCTTCTTAGGGGAGACGGTGCAGATGTCAGAGAATCATAAGTATATACTACAGTAAGCACACTTGGTGCAGCTGAATATGAAGATAAGAATGAACTAGGCATCAAAACATCTCTTGGGGTACCATAATCTGTCCGCAATGCTGCTCGTTCGTCGGTCGTTCTTGTAGCGCCGTCCCGTTCTGGCCAGGGTGAGCGGGCGACACAGAGCTTAAGAACCACGGGCTCGTATAGCAAGTCAAATCGAGTTTGACTATTGAACGAAAAGTAGTGTGGGGCCCAGACGTCGCTAGCAATGATGTCGTGCAGTAGAACAACGCGGCAGATGACCGTCTAGAGCAAAGGCCAGTAAACAAGGGACAGTAAACGGCACATCCACTCCCATCGCTTATCCAGACCGCATGCTCTTGAAGACAGTCCCTCGTGGCTTTCGCAAGCCCAACCCGTGGTGCTGTTTTCCGAACCTTGGCTCTCCCGGAGAACATCTCCACCAATTAGCGTGCGGGGAGAACACCGTGGGCTTGATGGTGAAGGGGAACCGGTTTTCCGCAACACGGCAGAAACAGTGATGGTGGGAGACGCCTCCAACGTCGCCATCAACACTCCTATGCGATCCTCGCTCTTTTTAAAAGCCCTGCGCGGCCCCCGTAAAAAGTCTGACTGAAGCACGCCGGACTTCTCCTGAGCTGCCAATTGCGGGCCGAGCAGTGTCATCACCCGAAACAGAACTCCGACCCATCAATCACACCCTCCCGTTCCACCTTCCGCTCGACCTTAGCCTGTGTCGCACAGCCAACGCCTCTTGGGGGTTGTGCGCTGCGCCCGCTGCGGCATTCCCCTGAACCGCCTGTCTGGACTCCTCTGCTTTGCATCTCAGCCAGAGAGCGTGGCGCATCCTTGACCAGGCTTATTATAGTCTTGCCCGCGTCTTAAAGGGCTTGCGACACCCGGCCCCTCGATCCTCGAGCCCTCTTCACCTCCCTTCACGCCCAGGATTTCCCGCGACCGCGCTCCAGGGAATCTTTCAGTCGGAAATCCGCGCCGACGACATCGGAACCGATTACGTGGAAAATCTGGCCCCTCGCTGCTGCGTAACCCCGCGCTAAGCCCGTCAGGGTCCAGCGCTGTCCCGATCGCGCGTGAGATCGCGCCATTGGTGGCAGGGGACGCCATTGGCTCGTTCCTGACCCGTGCCATGGCTTCCGTGCATGCCGGCAGACCTCTGCTCGACGACTTCGAGTCGTCTGATGTCGACTTCCCTGTCAAAAACGCCGCTTTTGTATCCTTACGGGCGCTGGAGGATGGCGAAGACGAGTTTGACGACGTCTTGGAGCTGAGTCCGCGGCGTGGCTTTTGGAAACGGTTCCTCATGTCGGTTAGAAGAAGGCGGAATGGGACCGACAGCGAGCCGGAGGGAACGCTGAGGCTGCCGGTTGAGGAGACGAAGGGGACGCAGTGGGGGAAGTGGAGATGGAAGAGATTGGGGATCAAGGCTGCGCTGGGGCTGTTTGCGTTCGCAATATTCTTCTTGTGAGTCTCCTGCCGATGCGCCTTCCGCAGCTTCCGAGAGCACGTGAGATGCACTCCGCAAGCCATGCCGAAGGAAAATGAGTATGCGATCGCGAAGATGGTGGCATGCTGATCGTAGCAGCGGCATCGTTCACCTCATCAACGTCTTCTCATCCATGGTCAACTTATTACGAGACGATTCTGACCCTTTCCCCCCCAGCTGGGCTCCGCTCCCCCAATTCCGACCAGGACACGAGCTAGATATTACCGACCTCACCCGGGATGTCACGCCCATCCACTGCCATTCCCACAACGACTACTGGCGGAGAATCCCGCTCTACGACGCCCTCCGCTGGGGCTGCACCGGCGTCGAAGCCGACGTCTGGCTCTTCGACGACGAGCTCTTCGTCGGCCACAAGACCAACGCCCTCACCAGGGACCGCACTTTCCGCTCCATGTACGTGGACCCGCTGGTGCGGATTCTGGACAGCCAGAATACCATCAACGAGATCGCGACTTCGTCCGACGCCGCTAAGTACGGCGTCTACGAGGTGGATCCCACGCAAACCCTCGTCCTCCTAGTCGATTTCAAGAACTCGGGCCACGACACCTACCCCGTGGTTGCACAGCAACTAGCCCCGTTCCGCGAAAAGGGCTACCTCACCTACTTCGACGGCGAATCCACGATCCCCGGGCCCATCACCGTCGTAGCAACCGGCAACGCGCCGTTCGATCTCATCACCGCGAACTCCTCCTACCGCGACGTCTTCTTCGACGCCCCGCTAGACCGGCTGTACGAAGAGCCGCTAGACTACGACTCCCCGCCCACGCTCGAGCTGCAGAAGCAGAAGCCCGGCGCTGCAGCTCTCCCGAGCCGGCGCAACTCCGGCCAGGGCACCGTCGGCACAGACGACGACTCAATCTTCGACCTGACAAACTCCTACTACGCATCCGTCGACTTCAAGAAAGCGGTCGGCTGGGCATGGTGGGGCCGCCTGTCCGACCACCAGATGAAGCTGATTCGGGGCCAGATCCAGGGCGCCAAGAAGAGGGGGCTGAAGTCGCGGTATTGGGGTGCGCCGAAGTGGCCGGTTGGGCTGCGCAATCATGTCTGGGAAGTGCTCGTCCGTGAGGGGGTGGACTACCTGAATGGAGATGACCTTCGAGCGATGACGAGACTCGACTGGAGTAAGAAGAAGCATTGGGGGTTGCTTGGGTAGATGGAGGGTTAGTTGCATGGCGTGTTTGGCGTTTTGGGCGTGCGTGGTAGATTGGGCATGGCGTTTTGAGCGCATTGCATTAGCGATGGATGATGGCATGAATACGCGTGCATGGAAAGCTCCATGGCATTGGTGAAGCAGCATGATACCCGACCAAACGCGGGATGAGATGGGATTCGGGCGGTCAAATGAATGGCATAGACGCAACACAATACACCCACCTATGGACCCCCTCTTCAGAATCCATGTCACCCGTCCTCTTTATACCTTGACACCACTTCGGCCATTTAGCATGCTTGGTAACCGACGCAGGACATATTAGAAGCATACTATTCGAAAGACGCCGTAGTTTTGCACCTCCAGAGCGCCTTTAGTAAAGCAAAATGCTCATGCCCGCCAGCCACAGTCCACACTGATGGTCTACATCGATTCCCCCCACTCTCAAAACCCGCTACTCCTCGCCCTCTTTGCTCTTTGAGTCCTGCTCTTCGGTCCCTTTTGATATCCAATGTCAGTAATCTTTCCAACAAATCACGAGTATAAGAATAAAAGAAATCCATGATAGAGGGGTTCAGGTGTTCGTACTCAGCCGGTGAACAACAGGAACCGAGCTCGGCGGCAGACTGCCATACTCCGTGATGACCATATTGATATACTGAGCGGGCGTAACATCGTACAGCACCTGCAAGTGATGCAAGTTATCGGAGCCCTCGATCCATTTGAGCACGTCTGAGGTGCCGGTTTTGGTCTCTTCGGGGTTGGTCTTGTCGTCTGCTTTCGAGGAGGTTTGCGGGAGTTGTGACTTGAGTGGGATGAGGGCCGCTCTCTCGGACTCGGAGAGGAGTTCTTCGGCTGGGGCGACTTCATTCCCGACAATGGAGTCTAGGGCGACCTTTTCGGTGAACTTGACGGATTCGCAGAGAACGATGACGGGGAGGGAGTGAGAGTTGGCCAGCATGGAGACAAGGGCCGTGCCCACGCGGGAATAGAGGCGGCCGTTCGACATCATGGCGTGGGCGCCTAGAAACACTTTGGTCGCATCCTTGACTGCGTGCGAGACACCCGTGATGAAATAGTAGCGCACATTGATGCCCCGATTCGCGAGCTTCCGAGCGAGCTGCTTGCCTTCGAATAGTGGCTTTGAGTCAACGATGATGACTGAGAATGGAACGCCAGCCTTGTGGGCTTGAAGTATAGTCTGTTCGACTATGGAAGATGAGGCGTATGTGAGGATAACGTCGCCTGGCTCGATCTTTGTGGCAGCGAGGTCGCGGATGAGTTTGTCGGCTGCTGTAACGCGCTCCCGGATGAACATATCAATTTCTTCGAGCAGTTCGCGCTTTGCTTCTGCTTCAGGTGTCGAAGGATCAATTTTGATGATTACTGTAGCCGGTCAGCAAATGATAGAGGCGGACGAGCAACGACAAAGCAGATGTCTGAAGCATTGGGAATACACCAGATGTCCGCAAGTCGACCCTAGGTAGATGAGTACGAAACGAGAGCTACATACTGTCTTTTAACCATCGAATGGCGTTCCCCATGCTAATGCTAAGCGGCCGACAACTTCGCAGATAGTCAATCTGCGGGCTGAGGTGATGGCTGGTGAGATGGCGGGCCAGACTCGTCCCTACAGGAGTCTGATATGATTCGATGACAGCCTTGAATGCCAAAAGCATAGCAACCATGCGAGCAGTACTTCCGCAGACAGTATAGCTACTGTACTGCAAGCCCAGACTGAGCACAGCCGGATGTACGTCTTTCGAGGCTCCCACCATGGAATGCTGCCGGGGCTGGCTGTACAAGTGGCCGAAGAAGAGGCCGACCTGCTTCCAATCCTTCTTTGCCTCCTTTTTCAAATCTTTTGGCGCCGGAACGCTCGATTGAGAAGGCCGTCTCCGGACTGGGAGAGGCCTTGATTTGTCATCTTTTGGGGCTTGCTTCGAGTCTTTCTGCTGCTTCTGGCCGTCTTTCTGCGGTGGTCCTTTCTGCTGAGTCGGAGGTTCTCCTCCCGCTTTTTGCTGCGCTCTTCGTGCTTGCTTCTCTGCCTGTTTCTGCTTCTTCAGCTCTGCTGGTGAGAGCTTCTTTGGCGCCCCAGCCTCCGCGGGTTTTGGATTGGTGGCGTCGCTCTTTGCTTGAGCTGGTGGCTTGTTCGCTGCTTCCGTAGGAGCAGGAGGAGCCTGCGCAGCTTCATCTACAACTGGTTCACTCATCCTGACGAACCCTTTAGCGTCTAGCGTCCTTCTCGGGCCGTGGAGTGGGATGACTTTGGAAATAGAAATTTGATATTGGGATTAAAGCGCAATGTGAGAGCTGGTCCGGGGTGGGAATTTCGCAAAGGAGGCATAGAGCGTCGAGGGCTGAATCAGGTATTTGGGTCCGGTTGGTTCTGTTTACGAGGGCTGAAGCTGTTGAATCTGGAAGGGTCGCCAGAAATCGTGCACAAGCAACGTGAGTTGAGTCAGAGAAGCCCTAGCCGAATACAAACTAGTGCGCCAAGACCATTAACGGCGCTTCGCCCGCTTGCGTCATAGGGTATGGTGGGCAGATCAACGCAAGTTCCCAGGCCTCACTGCAACCTACAAACATTCCCCGGATCCCTACACCACGCCATGGCTGACAGAGTAACCAACATCACCGAGCTTCCACTCGACATCCTCGTGCTCATTTTCCCGTACCTCGACGCGAAGAGCTTCCTCGCCCTGTGCAGCACCTGCAAGGCGCTCCAGCAGCCCTCGATCCGCTTGGACCCCGCCTACTGGAGCTATGCCACCCGCAGCACCTTTCGCGTCCCGAATCAGCCAGTCGTCCAGCACGATGGCCTCCGATGGCAGAGCATGTATCGTCGACTGCTAACCCAGAGCCGAGTGTATACGTGGGGAAGCAACACCCACCACCGCCTCGGCCACAGCTATCAGCAAGCTCCCGTAGTTCGAAACCCGACACTGCCGCGCTTGAACCGCTTCTTCCACAAGACGCATTGCTCGTTTCCGACTGAAATGGAGCGCACCAGAGAGTTAGGCATCATTGCCGACCTGCAATGCGGGTAAGCGTTCAAATCACGTCATGATCCCACAAACATGCTAAGGCCTTCAGTGGCTGGTCTACCACACTTCTCACATCCAAAGGCGCCCTGTACACCGCGGGAGTCCTCAATGGACAACTAATCCTCAGTACTGCACCAGCCCAGGACCATCTCCACGCGCTACGCTTTCCGGTCGGATACCCATATTCGACCGCTGCCGCTGCCTACGACGAGCCGACCATTGCCATTCGCCAGTTCTCTGCCGGTAGGTCACATATACTGGGTCTCTCAGATAGCGGCAGGATTTGGTCGTGGTACCACGTACAAAAGGCTGGGCTGCACGTCAAATTTCTCAATATAGACCTCCAGGACGCGTCATTAGTCGATGTCACGGACGGCAAGCCTTCACTATACGGGAATGTTAAACAGGTGGTAGCAGGGTGGAGCTGCAGCTCGGCATACGTCTATGGCACCGGCATCATCGTATGGGAGCCCGTCAGTCGAGCCCACAACGAAGAGGAAACAGATGCTATGCTCGTTCTCGAGAGCGCTGAGGTCCCGAAAACGGGCTACCAGCGTACCAAAGGCGCATCGCGAGAATCGGATGAAGACAAGGCACTTAGAGAAGAAGTGGGTGTCGTCTTGAATTATATCATCCTCGAACACTTCGTCGTCTTCGTTACCGATCTCGGGAAAGTCTTCTGTGGTCGGTTCGGCGAGAAGCACAGGATCGACGATATCCTCGAGCTACGCCAATTGCGAAACGAGAGCGGAAGCCCTTCAGACGTACAAGGCTCCTTCCGGCGGTTTGCCGTCTTCAAGCAAGGAGAAGTCATCACTGCTCACCACGACTATCTGGAGGCTTGCTGGAACGCTCGCACTACCAACCCCGAGCAAACTGACATCGAGGGTCTGAAGAAGATTCCTGCGCTCCAGCATAACGACGTCATCTCCGTTGCTTTCGGCGATTTCCACTTCCTCGCTCTTCACTCCAACGGCAGTATCACAGCCTACGGCACCGAGCTCCAATCCTGCGGCGCGCTTGGTCTCGCCGGCGATGGCAGCCCGGAAGGTCGCCTGCGCGGCATTGCATACAACGGCTTCGGCCATGATGGCAAACTTCTGCCCCACGCATATACGCACGGCCGACAGGTCTGGTTCGAGCCGGAGAAGAAAGAATGGCTCAAGCACCTCATGAACGGGGGCAAAGACCGCGATGAAGCCCAAGAGCGCATGCAACTCTTCAGCTCGGATCGGAACGTGCAGGGCGAGGTCAGCGAATGGATCGAGCAAGAGGGAAGGGAGTGGGATAAGGCCAAGGGTGAGGATGGGCTTGGTGCCTACTTTGCGCTGCGGGTCAGTGCAGCCGGCTGGCACTCTGGGGCTCTCATGCTAGTCAACGAGGAGCTTGCGGACAAGGCGCATGAATATGATTGGCGGAACAAGTCGTTTCCGCGCCTGAAGCTGAGCGATGGAAGGGAGATGCCTGGGACGGTGCCGTTCGATGAGTGGCGGTTTGGGAGGCCGGAATGGCAGCTCGACGTGGAGATTTGATGCATTAAGCAACATCCCACAGCTGATAGGCAAGTTTTTTTCTCCACCCAGGCTAGTTTGCGGAGGTAGTAGTAACGAGCATATATACTTGTTGGCATTCCTATCATGACGAAGAATATTTCATGAGTGGTCATTGTACAGTAATCTATGCGTACAGAGCTGCGATAAGTCCAAGTCCGCGGCCTGGTCGATTCATCATGGTATCTTCCATCAACCACCCAACGCCGTTGCAATTGCAAATTCAATATCCAAGGGAGTCTCGACTCGTTCTCATGGCATGGGCCTAGAAGAGGCTCCACCCTCCTTTCCGCCTCTCCCTTCCTTCTTCTCTCCGCGAGTACCTCTTCTCCCTTGCTTCCAGCTGGCGTAGGCTTTCCATTTCTTTCAGCACGTGCTCGAGAAGGTCCTTGCGGCGTACGACGTCCAGGTGGCGGCGGATCTTGGGGTCTTCGCGCGCGAAGCGGTCGATTTCTGCTTGGGAGAGGCCGCGGCCTAGACGAGCGTCTAGTTCGCGGGGGAACTATGGAATTGTATTAGCACGTGGGCGCAATTGTCAGGGGAGGGAGTTAAGGGAAGGACTCACGATGTAGTAAAATTTGGAGAGGAGTTCGGCATCCAGGAAGAGATCGGCGGTTGTGGTGAGTTTGTCGGCGACGGCGTCGAGGAAGACTTCTGGGCAGTGGTACTTATTCTTCTTGTTGGCGCATTGTTTCGATTTGACGGCGAGGAGACGCATTTTGAGGACGTCGAGGCGGTCGCGGAGGAAGACTGCTTCTCTTCCTATACGTCTGTCAGCACACCTCAACCAAAATTTCGCGGAGGGAAGAAGAGACTTGCCTTTGGCTAGTAGAGCAGAGCTGAACCCCCCGGCGCCGCCAACGCCATCACCTTCCAGCACTACCTGTCCACTTCGAACGCGGTCGATAAAAGCCATCACATCCCTGACTTTCTTCCTTCCACCCATCTGCTCTTCCATTCTCTTAGCTGCTGCCTCGCACACTTTGAGTTCCTCTTTAAGGACATTGGTTACGTTTTCTCGGCCCTTCGCCCACTCATTATCTTCCACGTCAATCCGATACTTATACGGTTTTATGCAGATCTCGAGCTCGTCTGAGATATCGTACGAGAGGTCTTTAAGTATGGAGGTGGAGGCTTCGGTGATAGCTTGGCGTGCGAAGGGGTGAGCGGCGAATCGGGAGTTTTGAATTAGGTGGTCGATGTGGGCTTGGAGGGCGTTGGCGACTACGCTTGTTGCCAATCTTCCGACGCCGAGTTTTGTGAGTGCCGCGCTGGAGCTGTCAAGCTTGATTTGCCAGATCTGGTTCTCGCCTTCTGGGTCGGCTTTTGCGAGGCTGCTAAGGGGATCGGTCTCTGGGAGGGGAACGCTAAGGTCTTCGAGTGGCCTGTTCCAGTACCGTTGTGCGAGCAGGTTTAGGACTTGCTGGTCGAGCTCATGCTTCAGGAGCTCGCGCACTTGTTGCCGACCGAATTGGTCAGAGAAGCTCCGGAAAGAGTGCTTGAATGCATCCAGTGATTCTGCTAGATATGATTCTGCGCTTAGTGGTCGCTCGTTGTATTGCACCTTGTACTCGTATGTAGCGTCCGCGAGTTCTCGCTGGATCGCCTCGCTGGTAGTTTTGAGGCTAGCTGCCATCGTCTGCTCAAGCACGTGCATGAGTTTCTTCTTTAGATTTGGGGTGCCGACGGCGAGCTGCGATTCAGGGGCGAACTCTGGGTGTGACCCGAAGTAAGCATTCTCGTTCTTGGCAATGGCACTGGTGATATTGCCACTACCGCGGTGGAAGAGCTTGGGTCCGGTTGTGGTGGATGGCACGCGGCAGACGACACCAACGTAGCCTAGCCGAAGTGCGTACTTCTTGTCGGTGAGAAGACTCGCGCCTCGCTCCGGATCTACAAGATCCATCTTCGTAATGACGCCGATAGTCCTCTCGCCCCTTGGATCGACCTTTCTTGATGCTCGCAGCGCGGTGCTGTTTGCTAAATCCACATCGGCGGCAGATATCGCCAAGATGACGTTCGGGGCCTTGATATACTTCTCACACAGGTCCGCAATCTTCTCTTTCAGCTCCGTAGGCTGGTCTCGTCCAGTGACCTGAATGTACCCCGGTAGATCAATCAACGATAGATCCGGCACATTAGGAGAATGTATCCGCAGCTGGATGGGGTCATCCGAGACGCAGTCCTTCGCCGGCACAGCCAAATTCAAGTCTGTCAGCGTCTTCTGTATCTGGCTGAAGTCTGTGATCTTTCCTAGCCCTAGCGCGGGGAACTCTCCGTACTCGGCGTGCGCCTCAGGCGTGTGGACAAGCGTGAGTTCGATCGGCCGGCGCGTTACCATGTTGTGACCCTTGGGAAGAAATTCATGTCCAACAATTGCCTCGAGCACTGAGCTCTTCCCAGAGGACTGTGAGCCAATGACCACGATGGACGGTAGTGTGAGCGACTCCGACTGTCCGACGGTCTGCAGCAGGCCCCGTATCTCGATCATCTTCTTCGTGAGCATCATCATCTGCTCATCCCGCGCGATCCTCTCCGCCTCGGCCTTGTCCTCGTCCTCCTCTTGAGCATAGCCAAAAGCTGCCGCCGTCGTCGCGCCGGCCGCTGCAGCACCGGCGCCGCTCTTCTTAGGCTCTTCGGGACCTTGCCCTCCACCATGGCCGCCCCCTGAGCCTCCCGACGCATCTTTGGTCAGCAATTGCTGCAGCCATTCTGGTTTCTCCACTTTGTCCAGATTCTCCTTAGTATTGTCCCACCCGCGTCCAATCTGGTCGAAGATGCCGGTTGCAGTATCGAGCGCTCCGGTCGCTACGCCAGTCGCGCCGTCCTTGGTCCGATTAAACACATCAACAGCCCAGCTTCCCGCCTCTGCAATCCATTAGCCTTCACTCTTCCCAACCCACTCATTTATACATACGTCCAGCTTGATACTGCAAATACGACGCCCCCGCAAGAACAGCGCCTCCCGCAGCCGCCCCCACCGTCGCGAACTTCCCTACAAGTTTCGGTATCGCCCTCGCAAAAGATATCGACCTCGCAGCAGGCACATTATGCAGCGCATAGCTCCCCAACGGCCACGCCCTCCGATTTATAAGCCGGAGCCCCGCATCGGTGCGCAAGAGTCCGCCGGCGGGGAGCGTCGTCGACGCGTTGAAGAAGAGCCGGCGTGGCGTGTTCGTAGCTGTTCGGCGCGCGAGCGTGGCGAGGCGTGCGGAGATGAGCCTGCCGCTCATAGTGATCGAGGCTTCGACTCAATAGGTGCTGTAGGGTTCATGGGGGTTAAAGGGAACCTTCTTGAGATGGGAGCTTCGTGAAAGAATGCACCTCCTTCGTCATCCGCGGCCAAGCCGTTAGCGTGCCAGGGTTTAGTGCACCCGCGTGGGGAGTGTGAAATGGTCGCAATCAATACTTTGAGCTGACTTGCACAGGAGAGAATTGAGGCACGAAAATGCTCAGAAAAGGTGTTGATAGCTCGTTGTCATTGTAGGCGCTATAAGAACCCAACATGTGGCGACGCTGCTGCTTCTGTTCCGTTCCACTACTGCGCGCATCTTTCTACCCGTGCTCTAGCATTATCACTCACTTAAGTAGCCATGCGGCTAATAATTCCCATAGAGCCATTCTATAGCCTAATAAAAATCCCCTTTTGTCGGTCAGCGAGACCTTGAGCTGGTCCTTGTCGGTGGTGAGCGACGAGATCTCCTTATTCTTATACGCGGTGTCGGCATCCTTGCCTTGGAGGACGAGGCAGCCTCCTCGAAGATACCAACTCACTTCAAGCAAAGCACAGCTCTTTCTCCGAAAGCCATCAATATGGAGCCCTCTTCCCTAATCATGTCTCTCAGCCAATTGCGCGAACCTTCGACCTCTCTGCTGGCGAACTTCACTAGTACGAACCCGCGGACATTTGCCGCACTCCAGATGAGACCGTCAGCCTTCTCTCGTTGCTGTCTTTGAGCGCGCCTTTGCTCTCTGGGCGTCAGTTCCGGTTGCGCTGCGTCGCCCCAATTCCTGCCTCCAATGCGAGGCAGAGCTTCAAACTCGTCCAAGAAGAATTGGGACAATGAGGCGAAAACGGGTCCGCGGATGATAAGTGTGCCAAACACAGAGTAGCCGTCCATGCGCCGGGAGAGCTGCAAGCCTGTTCGGCCATGCTTGTCCAATATTAAGTTATCGCGTAATAAAAGCCTCTTCTTTCCTGCCTCACCGACAGTCCAGACTTCATTCCTGCTCTTGTACTCATAGATATCCCAGTTCTCTCCACGGGCGGAGCGGCCACTCGTCACCCAGTCGCAAGCACAAAGGCTGCCCTCCTCTTTCTCCAGAGTGTAAATCTGCGATTGCGAAAAGGCAGTATGAGCAAACGGTTGCACTGGATCTGGGAGATAGACAAGCGCAGAGCCTTGCACTAGGCTCACGGTCATATGCTGCCGCGATACCAGAGTAGGGTCAGGCGTCTTGAAGATCTTTGTCGAACCCTGGGTCAGCAGGATGAGACTTGCGCGGCCTTGGAGCCCGATGGAAAGATTGATGCTATCTCCTGCGACAATGCCCCCGCCATATGTGAGTAAGAACACCGTGTGTACGAGGCGCGGCGCATCGGCATCCGTGCTCTTATCGGGTGGAGGAAGCGGGTCGGGTGCTACGAGCTTGAGAGGGTACTGGTAGGAGACATTGCGAAGGACTGGCGTGTCCGGCGGGAGGACCGAGAGTTCAATTGAACCATGGCCGGCCTTGGCAGTCGATGCCGCGAAGGGCGAGGTGAAGGGCATGGTAGGAATTCGGGGGAGCGTTATCGTGGCCGACGGAAGGGCATCTTGTCTCGAGAGTGAAGATGCAAAGACGCTATGGCTGTTCCATTGATGGCACTGACCGCACGTAGAATGCAGCCTCCGGTCTTCGAAGCGTGACTGGGGGGCAGAGGGTCTGGTGGTGAACAGGACGGCCGCGCAGCAGGGCCCTTGAGAGAAAGGCGGGAGCTTGGGCCACCACGGCGGCCTCGCGAAGCAAGCGCAACCGGGCCGCCAAGACATCCCACCATCCCACTCTTTTGCCCCGCCGCGACTCAAACTCTCTGCCTCAATCAGCGGCTGCCTCTCAACCCACCGATACTCGTACGCGCATGCCTGCACGTGTTCGACCCTCCCACTCGCCATCTTAATTATGCGCTGAGCATTTCCACCGCCCTTTTTCCTTTCTACCGGGAGTTGCAAGGGGACGGGCGGAAGAATATGGCGGCGGGCTTCGACGAGCTAGTCGACTTTCTGCTGTCGGAGATCGCCCTCTGCGGCATCCAAGGTACGTAGCGCTCCGTAAAGTTGCTATCCACTGTGTACATGCTATCGCATGTCTACTCTGGCTTCTCAGATCACGCGGCTTTTCGAGCGGATGGTTTGGTATTCTGCAGGCGGCTTCTTGCGGAGCACCGTCGCTACGTCTTAGTCGTTGTTTTTGACTTTCTTTTCGGGCGTTCGAGTCTCGGCTATCGCATATCCCTTGGTTTGGCAACGTTCTAACTAGTACCACAGGAGCCGGCAGCGCAGACTTTCGCCGCTTTGTGCAAAATTACTACGACGAATTACGAAAGAAGCAGTCACCTGCGTCGACAAACCAGCGTGGCTCTTCTCGCCAGCCTGGTGAATTAGGTCGCAATTTCTACGAGGAGGTCTGGAATTGGGTCAGCAACCACCCTGACATACGCATCTACCACCACGGAGAGGCGCGCAGATTACCCCTGTCGGCATTTGAGGCTCTCGAATTGCAAGAGACGGGCGGCAATGGAGCCGTAGCACGCAGCAACAACCCTCCCCAGCCAACGGTCGCTTCCACTGCGAACAGGCCAACGCGTCCATCCAGCACACTTACTTCCTTTCGAAGCTTATTGCGCCAGCGACTCCTGGCTGAAAACCGGAATGGCGATAGCGCACCCGCTCAACAATCCAAAGGATCCCCCCGTCCAAACCAGTTACATAGCATCGGAGAGCCGGTTCGTGCCAGCTCGGTTGCCCACGAACCCAACTACATCGAGCCCGGAATGCGTCGAGAGGGACGCGGTCCCCGGACAATACCGAAGGGGATTCGAGCAGCCGTGCCCATATTTGACCGGCCATCCGACAAGATCACTACCCCTAGGCTTTTTGCCAGCCAGAACCGCACTTGGCAGGCGATTACAGGCCACTCGATTGACTTGAAAAAGGTCCCTAGCATGGAGTTTGTGCTTCTATCCATCATCGCAACACGCGGCCCTGACGGTATTGCTCAGCCTGAGTTGGTCGAGGTAGCTCAGCAGGACAAGCGATCGGTGCCGAAGAGGACAGATGAGCTTGCACGGAAGGGCTATATCGAGAAGAAACCAGTTCAAGTGGGGAGATTGCGTACAAGCTTGCTGGTGCACAAGAAGTACATCAAGGAGGACCACTTCACGAAGGAACCTCAGCGCATTGAGGATGTTTTCCGAAGCGGCAGAACTTTTGTTCTATCCGGATTCGTCCATGTGCTTGCCCAATTTCTGAAAGAAGTCGGTGTCATTCCAATGCGTGATCTGAGAAGAAGGATGGTAAGGCCCTTGTGTGGTTAATGAATACGAAGAAAATCTAATGTTAAGTAGGGCGTGTCAGTCCAGAAATGGAACGGCCGGGCTGTGCGCGGCGCGATCGTTCGCTTAGAGCAGACAGGAATGCTCAAACGAGTACGGGCCCACAAGAAAGGAGCTCGTGAGAATTGGCTCGTGTGCGTCAAGCTCCTCCGAGAGCCCAACGATGAAGATATCAAGAACCTCAAGTTTAGGTCTCAGGTCGCCGAGGAAGAGCCAGCGGAAGAACCTCTTCTCGAGGAGGACGCTGAAGGCGATGCTCTAATGCGCGATATTGAACTAGATATGATAAACGAAGTGGACTCAGAGAACGAAGACGGTCTGGATGACATCGATCGCATCCCACCGCAATGGAAACCCGATCGAATGCTTGCGAACCTGCTGTTCGATACTATCGATCTGACGGGTCAAGATGGCGGAGACGCGGCGGCGCTGCGCAACAGGACCACGGGCAAGTTCTGGAAACGTCCCCTGGAGTCTCTCCTCTGCCGCTTGACAGACGACTGGGAGAAGAGCCAGCCCTTGCACCTCCGCCACCTCGCGGTTATCCGAGATACGGCGGTCACTGTCGAGAAGAAGTTCGTCCATTACGTCTATCGAACGCGCGGCAACTTCCAGAAAGCTGTCG